>NW_028301576.1:8560000-8597500 GCF_042242905.1 Orbicella faveolata
GTGACCAGAATTTTGGCGACAGTCTTTGCATATTTACCTTCGTTCATTTTCCAGATTCTAGACTTTATCTATTGACCGGTTTTGACTTTTATTTTGATCTATTTTTAACTGCGTGACACTGAAAACCAGCAATTGAAGCTCAATGAAACAAAAGTAACAATAGTTCTCGATTGGCGTCCTTAAACTACAAGTGTTTTGGGCTGTTTTCGACTAAAAAGTCAAAGTTCGTTTCGCTTGAGCTCGCTTGAGTTGAACACCACATGAGCGTGATGCCGGTTTGCTTGCTCCCTAGCAGTGCGTTGCTATGTGGTATCCAAGCACGTGATCAAGTCCTGCAAAGAGCCTATTTCCGGGTAAGAACTATGGCAGCTCAAAACCTTGAAGAGAACTTGCGAAACTCGATTTTCTCAATAGATGTCTCCAAAGGTCCGCGCCCTATTCCGGTAAGGAAAGGAACAGCTTGTGCGGTGAAAGCAGAAGGTTCAACTCGGGTTGTTTTGGTGACTTCTCGGAATGCGGCAGAACATGGCGGCAAGTTAAGTTCCACACGTTTTTGTGCTCGCGATGACGATGATGAGAATACCTTAGAGCCTCGTTACGTGGAAAAGTTCTGCTTTATCCCGCTTCAGACGACCCCGAAATACTCCTTGAAATTGGTGAACAGAAACAAGCTGCGTGAAACAAGGGAGAGACCAATTCAGTCCAAGTGTCTGTCATATACGTTCTTTGGAAACTCCTTCAAAACGTTGACTTGGGAATTCAATGAAGAACAGAAAACGCACGAATTGACGAAAGTGGATCCAAAGGGGGACCTTGTCACAAGTGCTTGTAGGGGATCCCCAGTCGTTTCAGCTCAAGATGAAGATCGTTCCGTAATAGGTGTCGTGGATTGTAGTTCAGATGGAGACCTCTATTTGATGTTCTTCAATGAAAGCTCCCTTGATATCGAAGGTAAGGATGAACATGTAAGCTTATGTGCATTTTAATCATGATACTCTAGACAGCTGCGGGGCATTTAGACTTGTGCCATATTGCATGGGATGGGGATTTTTATATAGACTCGAGTGTTTTACTGGAAAATACACCACTCGTAAAATTCATACGAAACCACATCCGGGACTCGAGTGGCGTATTTTCCATATCCTCACTAGTGAAATATTGATGAATTCACTGATATCAAGTTTGTCTCTTAAATTGTACTTAAACTCGTTGGTGTATCATTGAAATATCTTTAGGTCTTCCCCGAAAGTATTCGGCAATCTTTGGCAATCTTCGGCAATCTTCGGCAATCTTCGGTATTCTTTGGAAATTTTCGGGAAATGTTCGGCAACATTCGTGTTTTGGAGAATATTCGGACATCTTCGGAAAGTGGTCAAAAATCTTTGGAAAATCGTCTAAAACGTCGTCATTAGGATGCCTATAAAATAAAAAGAACATTACATGTTAGCTCGAAGATATGAATTTTATGTTCTCGTGGCAAGAACAATATCTCACGAGTGAGCACAGCTCACTTGTGAGATATTGTTCTTGACAGTTACTAGAAATAGGTGGCCAAAATGTCCCATATCATCCAAAATAAGCATGAAAATATGTACTTTACATGTAAGACTAGGTTTACACTAGTAGAGGAAATTTTTCCAGATTCATGATAAATCCGGAATGTTTTAGTACTAGATTGATTTTGCCTTTTACACACAAGTGGATGAATGCAAAATAATGAAGTCCCCGGTTTGGTCATGTCTCCGGCAATTTTGAATCTGGAATCTAAAGTGGGAACTTTGAATCTGAAAACTTTTGACTCCAGGGAGTTGTCATGTAGATGACTAGAGCTCTCGTGAATCTTGTGAGTTTGTGGTAGAATCAAAATAGTCACTGATGACTATTGATGGAGCTTGCTGGCTGCCTCATTCTGTTACAGGTCCAGGAATCACTTTTATAATAATGGGTAATGCCATATTCCTCAGAAACCAAAATTATCTGCCTTTGCAATGTTGACATCCTCCACACTTTATCGGAGACGATGATGATGGCTCAATCCAAAACCTTGACTTTTTTGTTTAAAACCAGATCAAATGCCTGGCGGGACATCATGATGGGCAACAATAGTGTGGTCAGCAAGTGGAAAGAAAACTTCAGATTGTCTCAACCTACCCCTAGCCACCTTTTTGGTGGCATTTTGTTTCTCATTTTCAAGGCAACAAATAGCTTATTAACCATTCCATCATGAATTTTCCAGGCCCGGAGTTGTTGTCGTGTGTTAACTGTTAGGAATTGGACTATCTTTTCAGTATAAATGCCCAGGAATCTGAATACTCTAAAATTGATGAATCTGGAAACATTTAGGAAACTGGAAATATCTCCCCTAATGTAAACCTAGTCTGAAACTTTCCTTCTTATCTTGGAGATTCATTGACCTGTACAGGAGACTGGGTGACTCCCAGATTATCTGGCATAGACAGCAGCATTAATTGGTGATGAATTGATCTTGGTCACATTGTTAAAATTTATATAATAATAATAGTAAAAATCATAATAATAATAATAATAATAATAATAGTAGTAGTAGTAGTGGTGGTAGTAATAATAATAATAATAATAATAATAATAATAATAATATGTGATTCAACTTAAAACAGATCTTAGAGTTGGACAGACAGATGAACCTGCATTTGATGTTACAGACTCACCTGCTATTCGACGTGAATCTACACCATCAACCTCTCCACCAGTGTGGGAACAATGCAATGCAGAAGGAAATAATCCTTCACCAGGTAGACAAGAAACAAGTTCATTTTAGATGTTTGGATGATATCTCTGCCTGATTGATAGTTGCCTTTATTTCTTGTAATGTGTAGTTCCAGAAAATATCCATACCCCCCCGACGGAAGGGATTGGAAATTCTGGGGGGTGGGGGGGCTCAAAGACCCAGGAATTTCTGGAGGGGGGAGGGGGGTTGTCTCAATGATTTGTTTTTTCCAGACCGGTCTCAATTTTCATACAGTTGTACGCAAAGTTTCGTTGTTTGCATTTTGCTACTCGAGTTGCAAATGCAAAAAAATAAATCTTGCTGATTTAAATCACAAAATGAAAATTCTTGTGCTGGTTAGGCTCGATATTTTGTCGCCACTAGAGTCCCATCATTTTCCCGAGTAGCGGCTGGTGACCGAAGCGCATGTGGTGTAAAGTAGACGAGTTAATCGTGACTGATTGAAAATATGTCTGTCGCACTTGACCAGGTACTTCTGTCACTACTATCTGTATCGTTTCAGCTGGAAGATTTTGTCGCATTTTTAAGCTGTCGGCAAATTGAAGAATTATTTTTCTCGTCGCTCATGCAACTTGTAGAACAAGATCAAGAGCAAAGGGTTGCGTTAGGCCCAGTTTAAATGTCGCAATTTACATGCACCGAATCTAATTGCTGAATTAAGTGCATGTAAAATGCGATGTTTAAATCAATTAAATGCGACATATTTCAATGAAATGTGAGTTCAGTTGAATATTTGACTGATGCAGTCAAATATACGACTGAAGTTCGACAGTTGATTTAGACAACGCATTTTACATGTGCTGAATCTAATTCATAAATTATGTTAAATTATATTTTACCCATAACTCCATAGTTTTGTGCTGCATGACATGCGCACAGCAAGCTGAAGGGAATTTTTCGCGACGGTTGCAGCAGGAGTAGTATCACATAGAAGGAAGGCTGTTGAGAATGCCAGTATGTGTGGTTCTTGCTTCACTCCGATCGTGTAATGTAGTTATGCAAAACCAATTTTAAAAACGCTTAAGTTTGGGCCTTTGAGCAAATACCGCTCTGTGCTACATGACATGCAGAGTAGGAAAGCAATATGGCAACTCTTGAGGATAATAGTGTGTGAGGTGGTTCTTACTTCCTTTCAGCAAAGTTATGTAGAAGATGGAGAATGAAGTCTATGAACTTGAATTTGACCAGGAGAGTGAAACGAAAATCAGAGTTTAAGAGGTAATGCACTTCCATCTGCATTATAAATTGCCCCATTTTGTTTGCTAGAATGGTGTTTGGAAGGTATGAATGATCTTAACGCAAAATGTGCTCCTTATCATTGTCAGCCGCTTTGGTGGGAAACTTGTAGCGGAGTCAGCTGGGAATGAACACGTCGCTAGCGCTCAGCAATTTTATGCGACAAAAAATGCGACGTTTAAATCAAATCAACCAAAATTATTAATTCAAGTCAACTAGAATTAGTATTTGATTCGGCACATGTAAAATGCGACATTTAAATTGGGCCTAAGGCCCAGTTCAGATGCCGAACTTTTCATGAGCTGAACCTAGTACGTTGGATTAAGTACATGAAAAGTTTGGCGTCTGAATCAGTTAAAGACAGCTATTTGAATTTGGAACGGCTCAGCCGTTCTTCCTGCCTAGTTCAGGCGGGAATTTCAGCTTTGAAACGGCTTTGATTCAGACGTCAAACTTTTCATGTGGCGAACCTAATGCATACACCTTGCCTGAAAACCTCTGATGTTTCGATGTGTTTTGGTTCAAACTGAATTAAGTTCGGTGAATTAAGCTCGACGTCTGAGTCAACAGGCATACTTTTGATAATTTGGGTCAGTCCAAATTTGAATTAAGTTCGGCTCATGAAAAGTTTGGCGTCTGAACTGGGCCTAAGAAAAATATTTGGCACTGCAACATGACAACCCAAATAACAGCGCAGCTGGGAGGCAAAAGAATGGCTAAGAAAACTTAACTCATTGGAAACGTTAAAAACAGTAAGATATTTGTTAAAGGCCAGGAAAGTTCTCATTTTCCAGCTTCCAAATAAAATTGAATCTTTCAGATATATACTTACAACGATTTGATCTGCCGAAATTTGATACAAAACATGCACTGAAAGTTATGTTGTTTTGATTGTATTGTTGTGCTTTAAACTGGTGCAGTGGAAAGCCTTTTCTTTTTCAGCATTTCTCTCTCAATGGTCTTGGAAATGAACGTTTTTAGTAACTGCTGTTTTATCAAAATTATGAAGCAGAATTGACAGTATGTACTATTAAATCTATAATTTTCATATCGCAAATTCTGCGATGTTCATCCTTGGGGTAGTCAACGTACCTTCTGGTGATGTGTTGGTCACAGTATCCACCAAACTTTTCGGAAAAAAAGGTAAGGATCAAAATTCGGTATCTTGCACTAAAAGAAGTTGCTTATTTTTGGTTTCCACAAGGAATGATAATATCTCCAGGGGGTGTGCAACAAAAATGGAATTTTCGGAGGTTAGGGGGGGTCCATTTTGTGAGCCGATTTTGGAAAATTCAGAGGGGAGGGGGATCGTAGGAAAAATTCTTCCATGGAGGGGGGGTATGGATATTTTCTGGAACTACATAATGTACATTTTGGTATCATACAACTCATCAGCACTGTACCTATCACCTCATCCAGGCTGTTACCAACAAAAATTTGGTCAAAAATGAAATACACAAACAAAGTAGTCTATGTGATGTCTACACACTCACAGATTTCTGTCTTATAAGTATGGCTTTTTCTATTCTCCAAGTAAACTGGTGTCTATCAATCTTTTTGCACACTTGAGTAATATTTGTGAACTGAGGTGCCAAATTAAAGATGATTTCCAGACCATACTGCACACTCTGGAGAGTTTGTTTGCATTTTTTGTTTTGTTTCATGTTAGACATCACAAAATGTAAACATTTTGCAATTACTTACATGAAGTAAATTTTAAAGTTTCAAAACAACTGCCATTATGGATGCAAAGTGGTAAAAGCTCTATGCTTCATTCTTCCTCATAACACTTAATGAAACAACTTCTTAGCTGTAAAAATCAATGAGGCTGTTGGAAAAATAATTTGAAAGGCCTCAGAGATAAGGTACATGTATGTGGTTTGTGATGAATAACATTGATTTGCATTTCATTGATTGAAACTTATAAATTTGTTTATGAACATTAGGGTGCTGAGACTGCGCCGTATGGACTGGAAATCATCTTCAAAATATGTATGTAAATTTACACGTAAAACAATGACCAGCGTAGCTGAACAGAAAGGTTATACTGTAGCGAACAAAGGAAGTCCTATCTAATAGCCCAGCTCTGGAGCTAGTGGATTTTGCAGTTAGGCTAATGGATTATTTCCCATCCAGAAATTGAAGTTTTGGAAATGAAATTTGAGTAAATTCAAACTTTTAATGTGTGCTAGTGGGATTTTTTTTCAGTCCTGTGAAAATGACTGTTTGTCTAGTATGTTGTACTTGTAGCTTGTCCAAAGGGCAAGCTGAAAAACTGATTTTCTCTTGCATCCTGAAGCCATGCACCATATCTGATTGTTTTTTTTGGCTCAGTTTCACTTTTCTTGGAGGAAGTAATATTACTTCCTATTACTTTAATATTGCTTACTTGAGCAATCAATCTAAGCAACTGCTGGTCATGCATTGCTTTGGAGCCATGTTATATGTGTTACTGTGAAATTTTTAAAGTCAAATCTCAGGCACGTTTAAGCTACAGAGAAAAAAAATTAGCATTTAAGAGATTAATCTTAGCCCTGGTTAATTTTTTTTGAGATGTGAAATTTCAAAGATTTGCGTAGAGAAGGCATGTTGGATGTGAATTGACTCCAAACAGTTAAAGAGCTAAGCTTAGTGAAACTCTTTGCATGGTGAAATTTTCAGTTCCGTGGGTGTAATAGTCACTTGTGAACAAAATGCTTTTCAAAAAAAAGTGCAAATTATCTGGTTGGCAAAAGCACCAATGAGCTCATACTTTCTTTGTAAAATTTTGAGTTTTTAAACACGCGTCACACAAAAAGTATTCAATACATCGGGCTCAAATTCTTTGCAGCAGATGCTACATGTATGCCCTTGCAATATTCAGAATTGAGTTTTTTGCAGCTTGATCAGAAACTGAATTGCTTATGTTAATGAAACAAATAATATTATTGTAATCAAGGATTCCCCTACAGTACTGTATACTCGAGTAATTTTACCAAACGAATTACGTACATATTAACTGAACTAGTATCCTTTGCTTGAGCAGAATCTAGGTTTGCAAATGATGTTCCCGGAGACGCCTCTTTATCAGCAGCTAGACGACGCCCTGAAGAAAATGACACACCACAAGGTACAGTACATGACATGCATAGAGTCACGCAGTTTCTATGTTGATTGGCACCACTTGAGATTTCCTTTTTTTATTCATTCTCTATTATCTGTACCTCAATTGCTTTTAGGTGCAAGGCCATTGTTTGGGTTCTTCGTTTATTGCTTTTTTTAGGCTACATGTAATTCAAAACACAACAACCAACCATTGTTTTTAATTTGCCAGATTTCCAAAAAGATAAAACATTATCAAAACTATTAACTTGATTAGGAAAAAACTACATAACTCAGAATAGTAAGAAAACTAAACAAGCTGATTATGAGTAGATAGAAAAAATATAATATACTTTACTACATGTAAATAATATGAACTGCAAATGTTACAGATCACTCAGTTTGATTACAGTACATAAGCAATGATCTTCTTGCAAGAGAGTGGTCACAGTGAAAATGTAAGAGTTTGCATGGGAAGACGTATTAGTTAACTTATTTTCGGAATGTATTCTGTGTTGCTTGTTTACTTAATTTGCTAAGTTGAGGCAATTTTTAATAGTAATTGGACCAAGTGGAGTACAATTACATGTAAGGCAGTCATTATACATTGAACTCACTATCTCTTTACTGATTTTCAAAATCAGTGCCTGTGACGTCATCTAGCTGCAGATTATACAATAATCTTGACAAGGGCATTCAAGGTCACGTTTAATCATGTCACGTATGACCGCGGTTCATGATTTCTAATGGTAATCGTGTCAAGTTCGTACGCTTTGTGTTTCTTGTCGTCAGTGAAGAAGTAAAAACACGACTTCCATTTTTTTTTTCATTCAATGTATAGTAAAACCGTTGTTAGATTCAGTTTTTGTGATATCCAGAATAATCAAGATCTTCGTAAGGGTTATCAACCTCAGCCTTCGGTTTCAGCTGATAACCCTCACCTCGAGCCCTAGCCTAAGCTCTCTAGCCCTTTGAAAGGATCTTTCAGTGGCTGTTGTCTATTTCATGCCAGCAACATTCGTCCATGTCAAAGACTGTTTTTTTTTTCAGCTTACGTTTTTTTTTTTTCTCGTCACACTGTTAAATAGTGCAAAAGGGCTAAGGTCTAAAATGGCGATAAATAGAGGAGTACCAACATAACGAGCCCTGCCTCCGAATAAGCAGCCTCTGGGGCTCGTTATTTTCAGGGATCGTTACTTTCGGGGGGTCGTTACTTTCATCGTGACTTTCATTACCAACAGTCAACCAGCATGCGACCGACTGTTGATCGCAATGTAATGGTCGAGATGTCGGCTGAGTGTTGACGGACATACCGACCAACTGTTGACTGATAGTGTCGACCAACGGTCTACCAACTGACACTCGGCCGACTCACGGTCAACATATCAGCGGATTCATCGACCGACACTCAGTCGCCATATCGACCGATAGTATCGACCTAGTGTCGGCCGACAGCTGCCTTAAGTATACATGATCGGGAAACATTAAGAAGGAGGCCATTAGAGTGTGCATAATTGATGTGCTAATCACGTGGATATCCTATTACAGGTATGCAATTACAAAAAGTTTAAACTGGATATCTGTAATTGGACACCCACATGATTGTGCCAAATATGTAACAAATGGCGTGCAGGGAACTAATCATAATCAAAATTTTGTTACGATTATAGCTAGAATTGCCTCAAATCAGCAAAGTAAACAAACAGACAACAACAAGAAAAGCAAAAACAAAAAACAGACTTTCACACAATACTTGGGCTTGGGCCACCTGTGGTGATATGTGTAGTACAGTAACATAATTATTCTTTATCGTACTGTACACTGTAGTTAACATGTACATGTAAGTTCGTAATTATTGAGAAATCACCTTGTTTCACAGCGAGTGAGATTCCTACAAGAGCATCTACTGCAACTCTGTCCAAAATACTGTCAGAGACATCAATACAAGGTAAAAACTATGAAAAGACTGACTGGGAAAAAACAAAAGGTCTCATGACCTTAAGCTTGGTTAAAACTTAGGACTTGCTTGGTACTTACTTCATCAAAATCAAAATTCTGCTTCAGTTACATGCATCCAATTTCAATCTGTAAGTACTTAGCTTGGGAGAATCCCAAGGGTCTAGATATTTATTTGCTATGAGTTATTTTTCAGAGTGAGAGAGCACCCTCGAAACTGGCCCAAAGTAAAAAATAAAGGTCTGTGGACTTAGGGTGCTTTTTAGTCCCCTCCCTTAAGTCATCACCTAGTCAATATCACCTTCACCCTTGCTCCCTAAAATATCAAATCAAGCATCATCTGAAAGGATCCAAATTCAAAAGAACAGCTATACAGTGTCACAGCATGTGCTGGGAATTGTTTTAACTCTGCAAAAATGCAAATGAGAGGGGGAATCAGAACCATCTGACTTCTGTAGGCTATTAACTAGCTGTTTTTTTCTATCGGTTTGGGAAAGCGCCTTATTTTGATGGAAAATCAATTTGCCAGAAAGAAGCTGAACTTGCTCTTACGGAAGACAAAAAGTAATAGACCTCCTGTGCGATCTTGCATTTACTGCTTGCAGAACAGATCATGAAATAATCACGTAGAGTTTGGAAAACGTTTCATGATTAAATAACATGACTAGGGTATTAGTGCTCGAAATCAGAAGATTCCACTGTAGAAATGTGCTTGTTTTCATGACGATTTCATGTGAAGATCGATGGTATAACATTAAAGTCACATTATGCAAAGCGGCTCTATGTGAAGTGAAGACAACCACTTCAAATCACATGCTGTGGGTATGGTGGATTCTAAATGACACAGTGGTGACATGTAAATTGCCTTTTAGCTCAATGGGAATTTTCCATTTCTGGAGAAATAGGAATACTTTTGCAAGCAAACTTAGCATATGGCGTGTGGCAAGAGATTACATTTCATATTTGAATTTGCAATTTTATTAAGACAAAAGTCGTGAAAATTAAGTCCCATGAAAAGAAGTGGCAACAAAATAAGCAGCATTGACTATTTCTGGCTTTCAAGTGACACGATCGCTGCCATATTGGAGGTTATTAACAACATATTTCCAATAAGCTTCTTCTGTTTATATCACCAACGTACATGTATGCACCACATCTTTTTCATTTCTGTCTCTTGGGATTGGTTTCAAAATATCGATTCTAATTGCACCTGGAAAAGTTACTCTTTTATAATAGCATAGAATATTGCTAAAGGATTACCATCTCTGTTGATCTGTTTTGCAGTCAATTTCAGTTGCAACATTTATTTGATTTATCATTGTATCTTTAAGTTTGAGTTTCTAGATTGTGTTCTCCGTAAAGGGGATCTCATTAACCCATTGAGGCATGTGCCGGCTGTAACCAGCCGTGACGAATGTTGGCCTTTGTTCCACTTCTGACCTCATCACTTTTCACCAAATGTAGCATTACGTATTTTCAAGTTCTGCAGGAGGAAAAGATCTTTCCAATGACACCCTGATCAGAGTGACTGGATCAAATGACCCTGAAATATGCACGAATTTGAGTGAAAATCTCGTAGCAAAATTTCCCTCGACTACACTTGGCTACTCTGTGGCAAGATCAGAATTGCCTGTCACGATGATGCTTTCTTGGGAATTCATAAACTAAAAGCAAGCCCAGTAGAAGGTTAACCACTGCAGCCAAAAAAATAAGGAAAGGAGAAAAAGGAAAGGCGTAAAAAATTTTAAAAAAATGAAAAGCCTTAGACGTAGGTCACTTGCTCGTCCAATCTTGAAATGTTAATTTCTGCACATGCCCAACCAAAAATTCTAGTGGAAGAAAGGCATGCTCTCGTGTTACAAATGTCTTTTTGAGTATTCTGGAGCTAATTTGGCTCATATCCAGGCTGAAAATGGGCATGGGTGAAAATGGGTGTCAATGGGTTTATAAAACTGGGGTTAGCATGCGAGCAGACTCACCTTTGAGTCTCATGCGCGCAGCAAAGAAACAATCAACAATCCTTTAACCTTTTTTTCTTTATGCAGAAACTGCTCAGGCTGAAGAAAAGAAATGGTCCAAAGAAAGGCCATCCGAAGAATTCCAATGCATCTGGAATCGAGAAGTGCAGAGCGTAAATGAATTTCAAGATTTGTTAACCGCTGTTCTCAAGATTAATCTGGACCCCAAGAGAGAATTTGGAGGTGACTATCGTTCCTTAGCAGGGGTATTTAGAAAAGACATGAAGTATATTTGGTATTTGGAAACCGCATCAAGCCCTACTGAACGGTTGCTGAAAGATTGCCGGCCATCTCTGGGGTATCTAAGAGATATGCTATTGAGTAAGGAGGTGGGCCGACGAGACGTTGCTAAAGAAATGACAGCTTGGGTTGAGAAAAAGCTGGAATGTCATTGTTCAAATTGTGGCTTCTCTCTTCGGTAAGACAAAGAGTTACTTGAATGTTTGAAAACTCAGTGCCCAGTTTTTTGAAGGCTGATTAGCGTTAACCTGCAGTTACATTTTAATCTAGGTTTTTTTCTCCGTTAATTTTCTCTATTCTTTTTAGAGCAACAATCATCAAATTGAGGACAAAAAAATTAAACTTAATTTGCATTTTAAGCTTTCACATCTGAATTCAAATTTCGCACTAACCTTGGGTTATATAAACCCAGCTTTGAACAACCAAGCCAGATAATGGAAGTTATCTCTGTTAGGAGGATGACTTTGGTGGCAAATCAAAAAAGTCTGTTGCGTCAGGAGCCCATTACCCGGAGCCTCCATCTACTATACTAACCCTGTCAGTTTTGAGCCAACGCTTTCCCGTATCTTTCTATTGTTAGAAACAGCTCTTGTGGGAGTTTTCACACGATACCCGAGCTAAGACCATTCTTTGCACATCGAAGACTGGGATGCGGATCCCCTTTGGCGACTATTTTCAATTGCTTTTTTTTTATTTGGAGAAACAAAATATTTCGTGGGAAACTAAGAGATACCTCTGCTAATTGTAAAAAACAGAATGACACGGTAAAGGGTTGACCCTAGGTTATAGTACGTATGGAGGCTCTGGGTGATGGGCTTCTGGTTGTGTCTGTTGACAATGCGGCTGACACAGATCTGAAAGACAAAAAGTGGGTGCTCAATATTTGCTTAAGCTGGAATTTTGTTCATTCCAGATAGTACTGTACAAACTTGGTTCTATGTATCTTACAGACTTTGTAATAATTCGATCTTTGCTGAGGTCTAACTGTTCAATTCCAGTGTGAACAAAGATATTTCATAATGATACGTATTATGGCTCAGAGATGACGTAGGGCTTATTGAGAGTAGTAAGGCCTGGTTCACACTAGCGACATAACATAGCGGCATAATGACATAACAGCATTATTGCGTTTGTTGGTAATGTGGACATGGACATGTACTCTTTTTATTTTAAACTTATTTTTGTTCATTTAATTTCTAACAGAGTGAGTACAAAAAAATATATATTTTTTTGTTTTTTGTTTGGCATTATAAGGAAAAGATCAATTATTTTTCTTTTATGTCATTACGTTGTATGTTGATGCTGTTATGTTGCTTTTATGTCATCATGTCAGGATGTTCACACTGCAAACTTAATGATATAATGTCCTTCTTATGTCATTATTTATGTTTATATGATTATATCACTAATGTAAACTACGTAGGTTTTAGGGGTGGTTATTTTTGAGGTGAGAGCAGGCAAATCTTTGTGAATTTGTGATTGGCATTTCTTTGTGGCCCATAACTCACGATAAATCCCTCTACTGATTGTGATTACTACATGAAGTGTGTATATTTTCCAGGAATCTTGACATCACATTAATTAATAGAAAATGCAAAAATTCAGCTTTGTTAAAGACCACCCCACCCCCAATCATTCTCTCATGTCTGTTTTAAATTCATGAATAGCATTAACAACAGGGTTGCCACGGTCAGGGAAAAGGCAGAAAAATTAGATTTTATTCAAGGTCAGGGAAACGTCAGGGAGTTTTGTATCAGGTCAGGGAGTTTCTAAATCCCTGTTCAAAGTCAATGAAAAGTCAGGGAATTTTATCTTAAGGTTGCCGCAAATTATTTTATTAGGTGTTTTTGTGTACACAAGGCAATTTTGTTTTAAACATTATCTGAGCCATCCTTATTTTTGTTGATTCACGGCGAGAATAGTCATCATGCAGGGACAGTGAAAATGACTTTACAGTCTGAGTGAAAAGTCAGGGAAAAGTCAGGGATTCTTTTGCTCCGGTGGGTGGCAACCCTGAACAGTGTAGATCAAAATATAAATTGTGTACATTAAAAATGCTGTCTATGTTTCTGCTTCGCACCTCTGGTGTCTAAACAAAGCTAAATAAATTAAACAAGTGTAGGATAAGATATTTTGACAACGATTTTTTGCATTTTTATTTTTATTTTTCTGTCAAAACATCTCTTTTTAAAAGGAATGAGTACAGAAATATTAATAAACTAATAACTTGTTCAGTTTTCAATTCCTTCACATTTTTCTTCCCCTCCCCACCCCGCTGAATTCCTCTGTCCAAGCCTTCCTGTGTCCCTCTCTCTCACTTTACGTCGCTCCTTTCCTCATCTTTCCTGGCCACATGTAAGTCTGTCTTCTGCTCGCGCCGAACTGCATGTTTTTTTTGCTTTGCCGTACTACATCTTGCCAAAATTTGATCCACGACTTGACCAGCCCCATCAAAAGAAAATAGGTAACTTACTTCACGTGAAACGCTGGGAGCAAAATTTGATAATCAGCCAACCACATTACAGACATCCAGACAGACTTCTGTGGTCAGACTGTAACTGCTTAGTTCTTTTTCGTTTATATAGATCTCGTTTTCCTGTTCAGCACTACGGAAAATTATCGCTGTAGCCATTTTGTCAATTTTCTATGAGTTTTCAAAGCTCGTAAAATTGGATTTTTCCATGTCCAAGACTAAGGAATATTAAAGGAGAATGGAATGAGTTGACTTGTGATGTCATCCTGGTTAATAACACTGTTTTGCTTCAGTAGTAGGATACTGTATGTCCTGGGGGGTACTCCCAGAAAAGTTGGGTGGGGGTGTGCGGTCCAAAACCCTTACCCTATTTATGACCAAAATCTGCGATTTTTCCTACCCTATTTATGACCTGGCCAAAAATTCGATACCCTCTTTATGACCATTGCGGCTGGCGCATTTGCCCTAAGTTTAAGTTATGAAGGGCTTTTGTTGACGTTCTGATTGATAGTGATGAAAAAGTAGCTTCTTCTAAGGAACGTACCCAATTCAAGACTAGAGTGCTAAAACCATACCCTATTTAAAACCAAAATGGCCAAAATCGATACCCTATTTGTGAGCAAAACGACTGAAAAACCCTACCCTTTGGGGCAGCACATTCCTATATAGCCCATGTAAGGGAGTACCCCCCCCCCCCCCTCCGGGCTGTATGTGCGAAGATGAGAGTGCAAATCGTTGCTGAACGCAAGGAAGGAGTGTTGCTGGAAGCTGTAACAATGACAGTTAGCTCAGGAGAGTATTCCTTTCCATTCAATGCCTCTATCTGGATGGTACTTGTCCAGAACCGAGAAACACCCCGGCTTAAGAAGTGGGTTGTTCTGCACGAAGTCATATCGAAAGTAGGAGCCATCGAGGAGTTCTTCGATCTTGGGTTCGCCCTACTGTTGAAACAGATATTTTGATCGCCTGGATATTCTTCTCTAGCTTCGAGTGGAAAGCTCGAAATTCTGAAGGTAGGTAGGACATGAATTTGGGAAAAGACGGGCGTCACGCAGACGTTCATCTTCCAGCCATGTTCAGTAATATCGTGGACCAGGCCTAAACATAACTTAAGAGGGATTAATTTAGGTATAAGGCGTATATGGGGGATTTACTCTCTTACCTTGATCTTCTCGTGAAGCTGGTCAGTTCAGCTGCTCGCGGTGGTGCAGTCGCTCTACCTTAGAGCGTGACGGCTAAACGACTTTTAACGCAAAAAATGGAGGGACTGCTCACAACCTAGATCCAACACTTCCGATTTGTACAACTCAACGAAGGAACTATAAAGACCCTGTGTTCGAGGCACTAGTGCAATGTTCCTTTACAGATACTTTAACCATTAACCTTTAGTTAGCGTAATTGTCCATAGCTCGCTAATCCGGCTATGGTGGTCAGCAGCGTGCTCAGGTGACAGATTTACTGCTGGCAGTGTGTTTTTCTCTCGAAATTCAGCAGGGTAATGAGGGAGGCGCTTTAGCCTAAAGAAACAACAACAACAATAAGGAGAATGGGACGAGGCATGGGTGCGGCACGCCTTCTTCCCTACTCGACCACGGTCATACCGCCCTTTTGCATTCTCGATGACTTAACACTCGTCTTAAGTGAAAACCCAGCTACCAGCAGTCTATTCGTGTATCTGATGACAAAACTTACGCCGATCGCAACTTACGTACCTACGAGGGGCAGGATCTTAGGTTAGAAATGGTCCGCCATACGGTGTGATGTTATTCACTGGATGTGTTTTATTTCCTACGCAAGACTGCACCTCAAAAGTGAATGACGATTTGCCTACGAAAGGTTAGCTATACTAGACGGCGAGCAGTCCCTCTCGTGCGTGACGCGAAAGAAAACCGCGAGAAAAACATTGGCCGTGCGAACTCCTGGGGGCGAGAAGCACACGCACGTTTCGCACCCAGGATTTCACGCGACCATTTTTTCCTCACGGTTTATTTAAGGTCCCGCTCGAGGGACTAAGCAAAAGAGGACTGTTCGTAGTCTAAATTATAGATAAATCATCCACAAATAACTCGAAGTCAAGTGCTCAAGATCTACATCAGACAGCTTAATTCAATCAACCAATCTTTATTTGAACTTTATTTGCCACAATGGTCTTTTAAGAGGGGGGCGTAAGGGGGGTCCGAAAACCGCCAAACCGCCTAAAAAAACGTAAAAAACCGCAATACCGCATGGAAATTTACCACCGAAACCGTAGTTACAAATGTGCTACGGTGCCGTCATCATTACTTCTAGTTCGCCATTCCATTAGAAATACGACCTTATTCAGTTTGGTAAAGGTGTATGTTAATGTTAATCAACGTATGATGATCGCACTCATAAAATATACTGTAATAATTGACACAAGTCCGTGGGACTGACTTCGTTATGCTGCTATGGAACTAATCTAAGTGCGCTCGCGCACGCACGAATATTGCTGAGTTACCCAATTGAAAAACATCGATGTTTACGACTTCAGCACTGGAAACCACTCGAATGTTACACAACGCAATCTTTCCGCGACTTTATTGTTTGGTGAAAATTCGTCAAGATGCTAGTTTTCAAGCTCAAATAGCCCGAATACGAGCTCGGAACTTCCATTTTATGTCGCAATTCGACTGAATCAACCTTAAATTTCATTTAAAATTTTCCAAGAAGAATTTTGAATGATCCGAAGACAACGTAGTCAGCCCCATGAAGTGTTCAGTAAAGCAAACGATTGTTGAAGCGTATAACTCTCCAGAAGCGAGTTGTTGCTTCCAGAAGAAACGTCGCCGAGCTTCCAATCTCTCCTTGAAGTAACATTGTCTCTTCCCGACCATCCTCATAACCACTTCATCTTGCTGGGCAGACATTGTTCCGCACGAGGCCACGGCAAATACTGTAGGAAATCCGAGCGAAAGATTCCCAGTCCGGAAAGCCAACAAGTCCACGTATCGTTGGATAAAAGGGTTAATCATACCAATTATTTACTGGAAAAATCAGAAATTACAAACAGCAAAGCTTGCTTGCACAACAATGGACCCTTGCAAAACATAAACAAGAGATCAAAAGTCATCGGAAGCGTCAGGATCCGAGTAACAACTGTCATAACTGGAAAGCGCAGACGGCTGCAGACTCTTTTTTACCGATTACCGCGATCGAAAATTTATGAAAACCGCAAACCGCTTAGTCTTATTAAACCGCAATACCGCAGGTTAAAATAAAGATTTCCGCAAAACCGCACCAAAAATAACGCAAAACCGCATCACCGCAAACCCTTACGCGCCCCCTCTTTTAACAAACGCTCTATTCATTGTCGATCTATGGAGTAAAAGCTCTCAGTAAACCCTGTTATAATCGATATCATCTGAGATATCATAGGATATGACTGCAGAACAAAACAAACGATGTTCAATAGTATCTAAATTAATCTACAAGACAAAGATCTTTATTTCCACATAGCATGCAATTTTTCAAACAGAGCTGTAAAATGTGGATACTGCAAGGTTTTACATATCTGGGAGCAAGACAAACGTCCACACTTTTCACAATTTCACCAAGATTCACTCTTCAGAATCACTGCAACACAATTCCTTAGCGAAAAGATTGGCCAAAAGAAAAAACCTTTTGTTGTCTGGTACACCTTCAAATAGACAATTCTCATTGGCTAAAAAGTCTTATCAATTTGTTCAATCAGATTACACGCCTAACACTCTAAATACTCAGCAATAAATTAACTAACACGCTGAGGTAAATATGATACGACAGTTGTGTTAATACCCCATGACACTGTGTTGTTTTTGTTATCAACATGCATACTGTATTACAACCCCCTACAAGCTTCGTTCTGTTTCAAGACGATTTAGCCACAAAGATGGGCAAATAACTACAATAAATCCAGATAATTAAAAATAGCCGAATGAATTACAAAAGGAAAAACAAAATACCTGAAGCTCATTACATCTGTAAATTTTCCTTCGATATAGCCCTGCATATTAACTAATGCCCCAATGTACAGAATCTTAACTAACGTTCCTGAACCTGTAAAACCATCGTATCTAGTCATTTTCAGACAAAATACGAACTCAAGGAAACGTTCGATTAACTGCTTCGTTTCCATTATTACACATGCTCGTGCTACGAAAACATGCATTTAAATTTAACGTTTATTGCAATTTTGAGCCGAAGGCAGGAGCTCAGAGCCCATGATGGACATGATGGGCTCCTAGCCGAAAGATCTATACCGCATAAACGAAAACTTCTTCGAACCGTTCATTTTTCTCTGACATGTTTCTGGACTAGGTGGAAAAATACTGGCTGAAGCTTCCCTAACAAATTCTAATTAGCTCGTTCCGAATGACTGAACAAGTGCTCGGAGAAAATAGCTACCGATGTGCATATTAATTATAAGCGCCTTTAAATGTCTTGTCCTTGCCTAAAGAAGTTTCCAATTCCCCTGACAAGCAGCCATAACAAGGAGTAAATAACGAATATAAAGGTCTTAACATATATTCCTCGCTTCCCACATTTCATGCCAAAAGCAACGTTCTTAACAGTAGTATTAAGATGGTTTTAGAAGCGAGTCATGACATTTCTTTAAGAGTGTTTTTGTGCTTGTGAGGTTACTAAAATTTCTCGGAAAACCAGACTCGCGATTTCAATTGATTAACGTAAAAATAACAATCTAAACTCACACATGAAATCACAGTTCAATGTTCCGGCACAATCCTCACTCCTATTTGTGTGCGGGATGTACTTTCGCAATTTTAGCTTTAACTGGAATATTGTCTGTATCCAGACCGGGTGTTTGACCTCGCGTATCAAACTCGACGTTCACTTCAGGGCGGAATATGAGACAATGCGTGGACCCACCAAAATGGAACATACCGAGCTGATCGCCCTTCTTCACTCTATCCCCTACTTTGACAGTGATGTCGTTGGAAGACACTTCTGACATGCCGATTGAGACGAAACACATCAAGCCAATGTCAGGATTGTCAGCTTGAATGTAGACAATTCCTCGGGCTGCTACCTGGGCCAGGTATCCTTGTGACATGTTGGGTGATGCAGGGTCATCCCTGATGTTGTGGGTTTGAGAGTAATAGGAACCATCCACGAGTTCTGTTTTGTAAATGGTTCCCGACACTGGGCTGTGCCATCGGTGATAACTGGTGGCGCTGAGGAACGCTTGGTAGATGGTTCCGCCATAAAATTGCTTGGCCAGGTCACTCATGTTCAGGATGAAATCCAAGGAGTACCTTTGCTTCTTTATCCAAAAGTAGTCCCTCTTTTTCACGGCTTTAGATATCTTGAACGGCGCCGACTCACAGGCGTTCGCAACAATGGAATCATCATCTGGAGATTCTACCCGACGGATTCCTGGGCGAAACTCTCTGGTGAAAAAATCATCCCACGATTTAAAACCGTAATGCTCTGCCTCCGGGTTGCATTTGAACTCTTTAGCAAAGTTCGGCATTGCTTCCATTGCATCGTGGCCAAACCAACCATGTCGGGGATCCTTGCTCAAAACATAGCAAGAGTCTGGACTTGACAGGAACTCTCCCCAGTAATTCAGAATATTCTTGAACAATCGGTTGATTTTGTCGTTCAGGAAGGCAGCAAATCCAGCAGTCGTAGCCATTGGCCAGTTCAAGATGACATTGATGGGGAAGCCAACCAAACCAGTCTTGTTAAACTCGGGGGCTTTTGTCATGATGCAGTCGATGATTATAATCATCAATTGCCAGGACGGGATTTTTGTTCCTTCTGAAGTGTGTGGGAGAAGATACTGCTGCCAGAACATTTGATGGAAGAACATGTTGATCTCGGGATCGGAGAGTATCGCATCCAACAAATCTTGAACTGGTTTATGTAGATTGAGGTCTTTAACTTCTGCCGCGATAGTTGCTGCTCGAAGTCCAGCCATGGCGCTTTCTTCATTTTCATCTGGTGGATGTATACCCGTTATCAAATCTAACTTATCTTTGGACTTAACTTTGACTTCCTGAATCAAATTGGCTAACCATTCGTCAGTAACTTTCCTGTCGGAAGGAAGCCATTGCCCAAAACGATATGGCCTGCTGCTCATGTTAGTGGTGCGTGTGTTTCGCTGCTCGTTTTGCTGTGAAATGATATTCTTCTCTCCAGTTTGTCTACTTTTAGGTGCAATTTTGATTATTTGCACATGCGCAATTGATGCTGTAATGAACGTGCAGTAATTTCTGTTATGTGATTCAAAGTAGCCTTTGTTCGCCAAAAGACCCCATAAGTTTGTTTTGTTTGATATTTGTCTGCATGCAAGACCTCTAGGACCTAAAAAAAAGATCAAAGTTATGTGATAAGATATTTGGGTTGATACTTGCTGTCAGCAAGTGTCAACACTAGTTGTATCAAAAGTGGGTGTTCTCAAGGTAATAATAATAATAAAAAACCCTGGAAACATCAGTGCAGTGACGGCGTGGGGATTACAATAAAACTATATATGCGCACAAGTCACGTCTTGGCATGCCAAGTGTGAAGAATCGATTTTTTTTAGCGTTTAGACGGAATGATTTGACAATGTCACTCCAACTTTGCTTATATTTTACAGCAAATTTAGACAATTTAGAGGGCATTCAAAACCCCCCGCTTCAACTGCAATGGAAATATTTACCATTCGTCGAATTAGTAATATAAACATGAAGTTATGTTAAATAAACATGATAAATCTTTACACTTCATCAGATCAAGCAACTTCATAATTTTGTTCAGTGTTTCAAATTATGGTAACATCTTAAGCCGCACTTAAAGCAATTGTGTATGATTGTTAACCGAAAATAAAATGAAGACACCCCCACGAAGTTTCATACTCCTTGAGCAATTTTCATTCCCTAGTTAATTGCGGTTTTCGTGGACGTAGACTTTGAAAATTCCAATTCTCCAAACGAAACAAAACCTGTTTGTAATGTACTTGACCCTACAAACCAAGAACGGCCTTTCAGGCACCGACTTGTCTAGATCCGTGTTCTGGAACGCCTAATCTATTCAGTGATGAGGTTACGGCCTGATGCATCGTTTGCGTTTGCTCCGCCAGTCAACAAAAACAACAAGCTTAAGCTTCGTTTCGCCCATTCGACCCTATTTAGCCATTCAGTCCAATCCAGTGTAGATTTAATTGTAGATGACATTGATGATTACATATTGCCTGTATCCAAATTGCTGAATTTACCATTGCGTTCCCACACTTACATTCAAGTTTCCGCTCGACAGGGAAATAATTACTGTAAAATTCCGGCTACAAGCACTGGGCTTTAACAACTTCGACAACTTCATAAGGGGGTTTAAGTGGCCTTATATCCGGGGGTGGAGGGGGAGGGAAGGGGGGGGGGCTTATTACTGGTTTACACAAAACGTTTCAAAATTAGCTGATGCCGGACGAAATCCAGCGTTACTGAAAGACGTTATATCTTCTTGGTAACAAGAATCACAAGGCATATACGCAAATCACAAGAGGTCATTATCTGAAGATTCCTTAGGCTGGTATGAAACAAGAAAAAGTAAAGTTATGTGAAATGATATCGTTATTCGATCGTGAATGACGTGACACGTGACTGAACCCAATAGATCGCGACGGAAAGACCCCATCAGCTGTTTTCCCACACCGAAGTATGTTGTTTTTAGTGTACAATAAGTCATGTGAACGTCATGCAGTGGTATGCAAATAAGTGGCTCTGTATTCTATGTAGTTTAGAGAATGCCAGCTTATAACACACGCCCACTACGATGGAACCTCAGTACGCCGCGCCCTTTTCAAATCCAAACCGAAACCTATACAGTGTACACACATATATAGTGAGGGTTCTGGCACAGCACTCACGCAACACAGTGCAAGCACAACGCTACTCCTCATCTGAAGATTCGGAGTAGCGTTGTGCTTGCACGGTGTTGCGTTCGCTTGTGACCAGAACCCTCACTATATATGTGTGTGTGTGTGTGTGTGTGTGTGTGTGTACGAGAACAGCAGTTGTCGAACCAAATTTTCGACAACCAATTTTCGACAAAGGCACAGTGTTGCGTGAGTGCTGTGCCAGAAATATATGTGTGTAACGCAACAGCACAGCAGTAAAATTTGGCGAAAAAGCGGGTCCAGCGAAGCTGCAACGTCTGTAATCAATATGCGCGGATGTGCCCTTCACTAGTATATACAAAAAATGTGTCAGAATTTTTTTCCTATTGGAGAGTTATATGCACAGTGTATACGCCGACATGGCTGCCGCAAGATATTCGTCCGATGTTCAACTTTCTGAGGCCATTCAAAACCTCCCTCCAGAGATTCGTGAGATGATTCTCAAGGAGTATCTCGCAATAAATATAAAGGAAAAAAGGAAATGGGCTGGGACGAGGTACATGACGAGATTGAAGAGGCACCCATCTGCGAAAAACGATCAAGAATTGTGAAGGTCATGTTTTGCAGTAAATGCAACTCCTGTGGCCTAAAAGGCCTCTGTTACGAGTGTTATAAAAACGGAGATAAACATTATCTTGACTACCACGTGTATGACAAGAACGAATACGCCGAAATCTTTCAGAAATTTTACTGAGAGGCGACAAGTGTCACAAAAAAGGGGGGGAGGGGAAAACCTTTTTAGCCAGTCAAGGCAGCTGTAACAAAATGGCGGCGGTGTATTTAACAAAGTTTGAAATCGTAGTAGACATTCCCTGTTTCCACTGACAATTTAGCGCCAAGATTCCAGATGAAGTTTGTTTTTTCCCTTTTCTCCATTGCGTAAAACAACGAAGACGGCGCCCATACCAAAAAGGTTGAACCGTTCTCTTTTTCGAATTTTAACACAACCGAAGGTCCGTATTTGTTCCGGCCTTGGTTGTACAATGCAAGGACTCTGTACGTACCCACCTCAATATCACGCCATCTGAGCGTTTCTTCTGGCTCTTGAAAGTCTTCGAGAGATGGCCAGTCGCGCTTGTCGGGTGGAGGTGTGTCAACAACATCGAAAGCTTGTCCACGATCCATCGTAGAATACCAAATATACGCATCTCTTCAACATGAAATTCACATAGCATTATCTGCCTCAACCATAGCAGTGACGACCTCGCGAGTAATATCACGAGCCTCTTTTTGCCACTCAGGAGTGAAATACTCGTGGGCAAGAAACGCAACCAAGTGGAAGCAGACAATCATGTTCTTATTACATGCAAATGAAACCGTCTGTTTCTAAAAGTCAGTTCGAAGCGGGAGGGTTCGTGATTTTTTTAATCATCTCTGATTCAATTCTGCCGCGGATGTCTATCTCCAGTTTCTGGACATCAACATCAGGAAGCTTTCTCGTTGATGGCTGGCGAAGCATTCTTGCACGGACCTGATCTTTCAGAAAGTTATACTGATGAAACTCGGAAAGGATTGTGTCGAACTCGTGGGAAAACACTTCGTTGTTGTTCAAAGCGTTTGACAGAAGTCTGTTGACGGTATCCCGCTTGGCAACGGGGAGCGTGGTAATCTCTTGATGCTTCTTGATCTTCGAGTCGAGCTTTTTGCTGGCGACAATCAGCCCCGACGAAACGAGAGCGAAGCACCCACCAACGCCGCCAAGAGGAACAGCTGCCGGCAGGCCAACCACAGACAGAGCGGAGCCAAAACTCGCGCTGGAAAACGCTGCGGAGAGAACGCTGGAGCCTGCAGCGCCCCAATTAACGAACTTTCTCGCGCGTTTGTATTTTTTGGCAACGAGGCGATAGTGGTGGACCTCACCGGCCAAAGTGTTGGAAATCTCGTTGACCTTCTGCAAGTGGAAATTTTGAGAAGGCTCCGCCAGCGCCGGATATAGTGGCTCGGCAGGCGGCGCGCTTGGTGGCAACAGATTTGCCGAAGACATTGCGTATATATAGAAATTTAATTTAACTCTAATTCAAAAGGTCTAGATAGCAGCAGACATGTAAAGATTTTAAGGAAAACGACCAATTTTTTAAGTTTGCAAGACATGTTTCGACAGAGCTTCTGTCATCTTCAGTTGAATGAATGATTACAAAGCAAGTTGAATAATAAGTAGGCAAAAATGCTAATTAAGACAAATAGTAACAACAGAACGTGAAAAGGTGTAAGTTAAAAGGATAATTTTAGATTTACATGGTGTAATTGCTGATTGAGGGAAGGTAGTTCTTTTTGAATATGAATAGCCTCCTTTATCTTGAGTTGAAAGCTGGTAGTGGCGTGATCTAAAATATGAAAGCAGTCTATTGAACACAATGAGCGACAACGTTCAGAATTCTGAAGATGTTTGAAGATGTGAGAGGCCCTATCAACGGCTAAGTGCTCACGTACGCGTGTGGAAAAATGTCGGGAGGTTTCGCCGACATAACAGGCATTACAGCCCGCACATGTAAACTTATAAACCACACGTGAACGAAGCCCGTCGGGGATAGGGTTTAGATTTAGACATCAAATTAGTTTTTTCTTCCTTCAAGATAGGTAACCTTTTTGGTGTGAAAGACCCTATCCCCGACGGGCTTCGTTCACGTGTGGTTTATAAGTTTACATGTGCGGGCTGTAATGCCTGTTATGTCGGCGAAACCTCCCGACATTTTTCCACACGCGTACGTGAGCACTTAGGCGTTGATAGGGCCTCTCACATCTTCAAACATCTTCAGAATTCTGAACGTTGTCGCTCATTGTGTTCAATAGACTGCTTTCATATTTTAGATCACGCCACTACCAGCTTTCAACTCAAGATAAAAGAGGCTATCCATATTCAAAAAGAACTACCTTCCCTCAATCAGCAATTACACCGTGTAAATCTAAAATTATCCTTTTAACTTACACCTTTTCACGTTCTGTTGTTACTATTTGTCTTAATTAGCATTTTTGCCTACTTATTATTCAACTTGCTTTGTAATCATTCATTCAACTGAAGATGACAGAAGCTCTGTCGAAACATGTCTTGCAAACTTAAAAAATTGGTCGTTTTCCTTAAAAACTCTAATTCAAAAAGAAGAGGTAAGCCCTTGAAATCAAAGAGTTCACCATTTTCATCTTTGACGCTAATGGTGATGCTATTTATGAACTCGCCTGTAGAGCAGTCTCGCAAAACCTGTTGCGGAGAACCCTGGTAGCTCACCTTTTCATAAGGCTTCCCTTTCACATCAAACAAGGCTAATACATCTGACCTTTTGCCATTGAACAGATTCTTTTGTTTGTCGATCAAGTCGCAATGAATAAAATATGTCGTTGGAGATGTAAGTCGTTTTACAAAGGTTATAGGCAGCAACTTTCGCCCAATACCAAGCAAAATGGCTAAATCGCGATCAAGTTCAATCGGTTTTGCCCCAGCTCCAAAATTTCTGATTACAAGCTGGCCAACAGGTTGGTTTATTGCTGTTTGCAACTCTTTATATTGATATTTGTCGAACAGACCGTCTATTTCTTTTGCCAATCTTTCTAAACTATAATGCCCTGGGAGTAATTTACTAACTGACAAAGCTATATCTTTGTTTTTATCCCCCAAGGTGGCCGAACCTTCTATTGTCAAGTTGTGCCAGCTGTTGTACAAACTGCAAGAAATGAGTTTCATGAAATCGACTCTCGGTATCGGCTTTTCAAAATTGATAGTCTCTCCGTTCTGTTGCGTGACAATAGTGAGAACAACCATTTTTATATTCAACAAATAAAATTGTGTTCAAATAAGATGGCCAATTTGTGCAATGGTCCTGCGTTACAAAAAGCGGAGGCGGCGAAGAAAAAGGCGTGGACAAACTTTTTAAACCGCTTCCCCAAAGCGGACAAAAGCCGGTTCGTTTCGCAAGGAAGCGTCGAAGAGAAAAATAACGTGACCGCGGAGGTGTTTTTCAAAGAAAGCGAAGACTCGTTTCAACGCGTCTTCGGCTCAGACAGGAAATATTGGAGCGCAGAAATGAAAGAGGCGCTAGGTTTGGGAGACAGCGGGGGTTTTCCTTACCAGCTGTCACCACTTGGTTCAAAAATTTCATTGGCCATCCCTGCGGTACCTTTCGACGGCAAAGCGCCAAACTTGAAGAAAATATTCGACGATGCAATCCAAATTTACGTCACGCCTGTCCAATATTTCACAACAAAATTCCGAGAAATATTTCAAGAAACCAAACTCAAGCACACTTCTGGAACCGAATCAAAACACTGGTTAGGAGGGCCTGACATGAAATATTGGCCGCAGCAGCTCAACTTCGCGGTTTTCTGCGCGACACAGGGGTGCGGAGTTTCTCGCGAAATCTTTGACAACGGGATGAATCTCCCGCCGCAGATAAGAGCTTTCTACAAATTCCACGTGTATTTCACGGTCAGGCGAATTTTGTACCAGCTAGGAGGTGTTCAGAGCATAAGCGCTTTGCCCGGAGACCCGACGTTCGACCAAATGAACAATCATTATGACGTCGCTTCGTACAAAAGAATATGCGGTGAATTCGGAATAGACCCCTCAAGCGACTTTAGGTTTACTTCGGGTGCAAATAGTGGTTTGGGGGTGTTGTATGTTAAGCCTTGGGGGGAATCGCCAACAAAAACGGATTATAAGTATCCTGGGTGGAACAAGTTTAGCGACGATGGTGGAAAACTGATTAAGGGGGACCTTATTGAGTTTATACGGCCTGATCTTTTTGGAGATCGGCAGTTCGACTGGTTTGCGCCCAACACCGCGAATGGTTTGGCGCAGGCGGGCTTGTCGAGAATCAACCAGTCAATCGAGGCTTTCGTTTACTGCATCCTGGGCGCGCAAGTCAACGTCCGCAGCAGCATTCTCGGCTCAGGTGGCAGGGCGAAAGAAGTCCAAAGCGAGTTCCTGGTGCTGATGGAAGACGCGATCAGACAGCCCGACTTGGCCGCGAGCGTGCAAAGGTACCAGCTCGCGGTGGATCAAGCGAAGGTCAGGCTCAATCTCGCAGTTGCCCCCATGGCCTGGCTCATGCCCGCGCAAATGATAATAAACACCGCAAGCACGATCGGTTACAACAACAAGCTGAAACAGGCGGTCTCCGGGATGAAACTGGAGGTCAACAACGAGGTAAATCCTGACACAAAAGAAGTTGGGCTCAAACTCATGGCAGGCGGCCTGTCAAAAATTAACCCACCCAACAGCCATCCGTCCAACCCGATACACAAAGCCGCAACAGCCGAATCAAGGAGGGGCAAACCCCTCGACCCGGGGCGTGGGGTGGAACCCCACAGGAAACAATTCTCTCATGTCTGTTTTAAATTCATGAATTGCATTAAAGACAGAGTTGCCATGGTCAGGGAAAAGTCAGAAAAATTAGATTTTATTCGAGGTCAGGGAAACGTCAGGAAGTTTTGTATCAGGTCAGCGAGTTTCTAAATCCCTGTTCAAAGTCAGTGAAAAGTCAGGGAATTTTATCTTAAGGTTGCCGCAAATTATTTTATTAGGTGTTTTTGTATACACAAGGCAATTTTGTTTTACACATTATCTGAGCCATCCTTATTTTTGTTGATTCACGGCGAGAATAGTCATCATGCAGGGACAGTGAAAATTACTTTACAGTCTGAGTGAAAAGTCAGGGAAAAGTCCGGGATTCTTTTGCTCCGGTGGGTGGCAACCCTGAACAGTGTACATCAAAATATAAATTATGTGCATTAAAAATGCTGTCTATGTTTCTGCTTCGCACCTCTGGTGTCTAAACAAATCTAAATAAATTAAACAAGTGTAGGATAAGATATTTTGACAACGATTTTTTGCATTTTAATTTTTATTTTTCTGTCAAAACATCTCTTTTTGAAAGGAATGAGTACAGAAATATTAATAAACTAATAACTTGTTCAGTTTTCAATTCCTTCACATTTTTCTTCCCCTCCCCACCCCGCTGAATTCCTCTGTCCAAGTCTTCCTGTGTCCCTCTCTCTCACTTTACGTCGCTCCCTTCCTCATCTTTCCTGGCCACATGTAAGTCTGTCTTCTGCTCGCGCCGAACTGCATGTTTTTTTTTTTCTTTGCCGTACTACATCTTGCCAAAATTTGATCCACGACTTGACCAGCCCCATCAAAAGAAAATAGGTAACTTACTTCACGTGAAACGCTGGGAACAAAATTGGATAATCAGCCAACCACATTACAGACATCCAGACAGACGTCTGTGGTCAGACTGTAACTGCTTAGTTGTTTTTCGCTTATATAGATCTCGTTTTTCTGTTCAGCACTACGGAAAATTATCGCTGTAGCCATTTTGTCAATTTTCCATGAGTTTTCAAAGCTCGTAAAATTGGATTTTTCCATGTCCAAGACTAAGGTATATTAAAGGGAGAATGGAATGAGTTGACTTGTGATGTCATCCTGGTTAATAACACTGTTTTGCTTCAGTAGTAGAATACTGTATGTCCCGGCGGGTACTCCCAGAAAAGTTGGGTGGGGGTGTGCGGCCCAAAACCCTTACCCTATTTATGACCAAAATCTGCGATTTTTCCTACCCCATTTATGACCTGGCCAAAAATTCGATACCCTCTTTATGACCATTGCGGCTGGCGCATTTGCCCTAAGCTTAAGTTATGAAGGGCTTTTGTTGACGTTCTGATTGATAGTGATGAAAAAGTAGCTTCTTCTAAGGAACGTACCCAATTCAAGACTAGAGTGCTAAAACCATACCCTATTTAAAACCAAAATGGCCAAAATCGATACCCTATTTGTGAGCAAAACGACTGAAAAACCCTACCCTTTGGGGCCGCACATTCCTATATAGCCCATGTAAGGGAGTACCCCCCCCCCCCTCCGGGCTGTATGTGCGAAGATGAGAGTGCAAATCGTTGCTGAACGCAAGGAAGGAGTGTTGCTGGAAGCTGTAACAATGACAGTTAGCTCAGGAGAGTATTCCTTTCCATTCAATGCCTCTATCTGGATGGTACTGGTCCAGAACCGAGAAACATCCCGGCTTAAGAAGTGGGTTGTTCTGCACGAAGTCATATCGAAAGCAGGAGCCATCGAGGAGTTCTTCGATCTTGGGTTCGCCCTACTGTTGAAACAGATATTTTGATCGCCTGTATATTCTTCTCTAGCTTCGAGTGGAAAGCTCGAAATTCTGAAGGTAGGTAGGACATGAATTTGGGAAAAGACGGGCGTCACGCAGACGTTCCGTTCCAGCCATGTCCAGTAATATCGCGGACCAGGCCTAAACATAACTTAAGAGGGATTAATTTAGGTATAAGGCGTATATGGGGGATTCACTCTCTTACCTTGATCTTCTCATGAAGCTGGTCAGTTCAGCTGTTCGCGGTGGTGCAGCCGCTCTACCTTCGAGCGTGACGCCTAAACGACTTTTAACGCAAAAAATGGAGGGACTGCTCACAACCTAGATCCAACACTTCCGATTTGTACAAGTCAACGAAGGAACTATAAAGACCCTGTGTTCGAGGCACTGGTGCAATGTTCCTTTACAGATACTTTAACCATTAACCTTCAGTTAGCGTAATTGTCCATAGCTCGCTAATCCGGCTATGGTGGTCAGCAGCGTGCTCAGGTGACAGATTTACTGCTGGCAGTGTGTTTTTCTCTCGAAATTCAGCAGGGTAATGAGGGAGGCGCTTTAGCCTAAAGAAACAACAACAACAACAACAACAATAAGGAGAATGGGACGAGGCATGGGTGCAGCACGCCTTCTTCCCTACTCGGCCACGGCCATACCGTCCTTTTGCATTCTCGATGACTTAACACTCGTCTTAAGTGAAAACCCAGCTACCAGCAGTCTATTCGTGTATCTGATGACAAAACTTACGCCGATCGCAACTTACGTACCTACGAGGGGCAGGATCTTAGGTTAGAAATGGTCCGCCATACGGTGTGATGTTATTCACTGGATGTGTTTTATTTCCTACGCAAGACTGCACCTCAAAAGTGAATGACGATTTGCCTACGAAAGGTTAGCTATAGTAGACGGCGAGCAGTCCCTCTCGTGCGTGACGCGAAAGAAAACCGCGAGAAAAACATTGGCCGTGCGAACTCCTGGGGGCGAGAAGCACACGCACGCGTCGCACCCAGGATTTCACGCGACCATTTTTTTCCTCACGGTTCATTTAAGGTCCCGCTCGAGGGACTAAGCAAAAGAGGACTGCTCGTAGTCTAAATTATAGATAAATCATCCACAAATAACTCGAAGTCAAGTGCTCAAGATCTACATCAGACAGCTTAATTCAATCAACCAATCTTTATTTGAACTTTATTTGCCACAATGGTCTTTTAAGAGGGGGACGTAAGGGGGGGTCCGAAAACCGCAAAACCGCCTAAAAAAACGTAAAAAACTGCAATACCGCATGGAAATTTACCATCAAAACCGTAGTTACGGTGCCGTCATCATTACTTCTAGTTCGCCATTCCATTAGAAATACGACCTTATTCAGTTTGGTAAAGGTGTATGTTAATGTTAATCAACGTATGATGATCGCACTCATAAAATATACTGTAATAATTGACACAAGTCCGTGGGACTGACTTCGTTATGCTGCTATGGAACTAATCTAAGTGCGCTCGCGCACGCACGAATACTGCTGAGTTACCCAATTGAAAAACATCGATGTTTACGACTTCAGCACTGGAAACCACTCGAATGTTACACAACGCAATCTTTCCGCGACTTTATTGTTTGGTGAAAATTCGTCAAGATGCTAGTTTTCAAGCTCAAATACCCCGAATACGAGCTCGGAACTTCCATTTTATGTCGCAATTCGACTGAATCAAGCTTAAACTTCATTTAAAATTTTCCAAGAAGAATTTTGAATGATCCGAAGACAACGTAGTCAGCCCCATGAAGTGTTCAGTAAAGCAAACGATTGTTGAAGCGTATAACTCTCCAGAAGCGAGTTGTTGCTTCCAGAAGAAACGTCGCCGAGCTTCCAATCTCTCCTTGAAGTAACATTGTCTCTTCCCGACCATCCTCATAACCACTTCATCTTGCTCGGCAGACATTGTCCCGCACGAGGCCACGGCAAATACTGTAGGAAATCCGAGCGAAAGATTCCCAGTCCGGAAAGTCAACAAGTCCACGTATCGTTGGATAAAAGGGTTAATCATACCAATTATTTACTGGAAAAATCAGAAATTACAAACAGCAAAGCTTGCTTGCACAACAATGGACCCTTGCAAAACATAAACAAGAGATCAAAAGTCATCGGAAGCGTCAGGATCCGAGTAATAACTGGTTCCGTAAAAAACCAAGTAGACAATCTAATTGGGCTACGCCAATCGTATAATTTATTCCAGGATTCAAGATTATTCGATCTAAAGAGGTAATACAAAATTCCATTGAGAAACCAAACAGACGATCGGAATATAAACGCAAACCTAAGTTACATTGTTTTAAGCCTGAGTTACAGTACTAAACTTACTTCTTTGACGATGTCCAATCAGATTGTTTTGCGGTTTGTCCAGGTCAGGCAACAGATAAACAGATTTGAAAACAGCAGAAAACGGGTCAGCGAAACAGGTCAGCAACGAAGGCGTTCACAGTGAAAATATCTGCGACAATAAACTAACTATCCAAGCTCAAAGGTCAATTGACCGTATCGGTTACGCGACTAAATGTCAATCAAAAGATATTTAGGAAATCAAACGTCAATCAAATGCTAATTGTTCATATATTAACGGAACATTCTCCGCCCCGATAAGGGCGTAGTCCTTATCTTATCAGCTGTTCGTTCAGTCGTCACCTTCTACAGGGTGAATGACTGCAATCTTTGTAACTGGACGGCTGTACTCTCCTGTGGCTGTTCTGACTTTAACATTACGAACTCGTCCATCTGGTCCAGGATAAACTTCGATTATTCGGCCCACTGCCCACTTGCCTCTTACTGCATTTTGCTCAGCCACTGTTACTATGTCATTAACTTGTACGTTTCGCTTCTCCACGTGCCACTTCTTTCTCGGTACTAGGACAGGAAATACGTCCCTAGTCCAACGCTTCCAGAACGAGTCGACAATTTTTTGCACGAACTCCACTCGTCTGCGTGGGTTTCTTGTGTCTTTGAACGGACCTTGTGGTACTTCTGGTGTTGCTCTTCCAAGGAGCATGTCGTTCGGACACAGGTAGGCTCCGTCATCTGGATCAGTGGGAATGCGACCGATGGGGCGTTGATTCACTAAGTTTGCAACTTCTAAAAGACAGGTGTACAGCTCAAAAGGCGTTAGAAGCTGCTCGCCAATTGCTATCTTAAGTGATTTTTTACAGCTCTTTACAAGGGCTTCTGCACATCCATTTTGGTGTGGCGCAGCTGGTGTAGTGAAGATCCACTGAATTTTCTTTTCCCCGCAGAACTCACGTAATTGATTGGCATCTAGACCTTCCACCATCTCTCTCAGTTCGTTAGCAGCACCAACCATCTGTGAACCGTTATCGCTTAGCATTACTGCCGGGTAGCCTCTGATTGAAAAGAATCTTCTTAGGACGTGCATAAACTCCATTGTAGTTAGGTCAACTGCTAATTCCAGATGGACAGCTCTTGTGTTTAAACAGGTAAAGATGACGCCATAGTGCTTAGCCGTCTTGTTTCTCCCGATTCTTACGCTGTAAGGACCAAAGTAATCGCAGGCGGTATAGTGGAACGGAGGCGTGTTTGGTGCTAAGCGGAGAACAGGGAGGTCTGCCATAAGTTGCGTTTCAGCCTTGTGTGCCAATTCACGGCAGAATGCACACTTGAATTTCACAGATTTGCTTAACTTGTTCGCCTTCAAGATCCAAAACTTTCTCCTGGTCTTGCCTGTCGTAGCTGCCACCCCGGTGTGTCCGTGCTGATGGGCGTGTCTTGTTACCAGCAAAGAGATCCAGTGGTCACTTGGAAGAAGGGCGGGGTGTCTTGTCTCATATGACACGATAGCTTCGTCCACTCTTCCTCCAACTCTTATTACTCCGTTTTCATCTTTGAACGGGCTGAGAGATTTGAAATCACCTCTTTCTAGGCGGCTGTGCAAGGTTGACTGTGCTTGCTTTATCCAGTAAATCTCTGCTTGCTGAAGCTCTTCAGGGGCCAGCGGTCCTTCCTTTCCGTCTTGATCGTATTTTCTCAGTCGTATTTTCACCGCTAGTCTGCGTATACGTGCCGTCACGCGGATTAGTTTTCTCCAGCTGGAGAACTTGGACGGATCGATCGCATCTTTAGCTTTCTGCGTTGCAGCTGCGGTCAGTATCCGTGCTTGTCGACGTTCCATGTCTTCATCTGAGCCTGGCGAAGCGATCTTAATCGGCCACCGACCTTCTGGTAAGTACAAGAACTCCGGGCCATTCATCCGTCTGCCCTGCAGTTCATCAACAGAGATCCCTCGTGACAGGTCGTCAGCTACATTATCCTCACTGGGGATGTGCTTCCACTGGCTTGGATCTGAGTTACTCTGAATTTCTCCCACTCTGGAGGATACGAACGGTTTGAAGCTGCGAGACGGACTTTGAATCCAGGCCAAGGTGATAGTGCTGTCGGTGAAGAACTTAACATCTTGAAACTGTACCCTAGTTTCCTCCTGAATGGTTTTGGCTAGGCGGGTTGCGAGAACGGCTGCCTGTAGCTCCAAGCGCGGGATCGTGAGCTGTTTCAGCGGTGCTACTCGGGACTTCGCTGCGATGAACTTGACTGAGTAAGTGTCATCCTTTCTTTGGCTTAGGTAGGCGCATGCTCCGAATGCGTCTTGCGATGCGTCAGCGAAAACACACAGCATCGGCGGATCCACGGCTTTGTCTGCAGTTAAACATCTTTCGAAGGACACATTGTTCAACTCTTTCATTTCTTTGAACAAAGCGATCCACTGATCCTGAACTGCGACTGATACCTCATCGTCCCAGTCTAATCCCAACTGCCACAGTTTTTGCAGCCCTATCTTCGCCCTGATTATGAATGCTGCAGCGAATCCAATCGGATCGTAAATTCGAGCCACCTGGCTTAAGATCATTCTCTTCGTCATCTTCAAAGGCACAGGGTTTGGTCTGTCGTCTAGCTTTAGCAACTCTGTCCTTACTCGGAAGTAGAACTCGTCTGTTCGAAAGTTCCACAGGGTTCCCAGGACTTTCTCCTCGTTTCCTTGAAATAGATTCATCTCCTTCTCTGTGTCACTGTTTTCTTTCTCTTCAAGCATCTCGTTGGAAATCCATCCTTTAACTTTGAATCCTCCAGTCTTCAAGACCTTGTCAATATCTGTCGTTAATTTTCGGGCTTCATGTACTGTGTCTACAGAATCGCAGATGTCATCCATGTACACGTTGTTTGTGAGGACTTCAGCTACTTCTGGGTAGTCTACCTTGTTCTCTTGAGCTGTTTTCCTCAGGGCTATTTGCGCCATAGCGGGTGCAGGCTTGTCCCCAAATGTGAGAACAGTTTTGAGGTAGATGTCAGGATCTCTGTCCGTTTCCATGTTTCTCCATAGAAAGCGATGCACATGTTGATCCCTCTCGGGAATTAGGATCCTATGATACATCTTGGAGATGTCTCCCATAACTGCGACTTTCTTCTCTCTGAATCGTAAGACAACTCCAAATATGCCGTTTAAAAGATCGGGACCTTTCTTCCAGTAATCATTCAGAGTATGTCCTTGAAATACAGAAGATGAATTGAAAACAATTCGAACTGGAGTGCTCTTCTTGTCTGGCCTCAGCACGGCGTGATGAGGAATGTAGTGAACAGGTCCTTGATACGCGTTTTGTTCTTCCTTGGACAGCTTTCGCGCAAACTTCATGCTTTCCATTTCTTCCCTCTGTTTGCAGTAGGCTTCGACTTGTTCAGGATTTCTTTTCAGGCGTCGTTCTGTTGACTCTAGGCGTTTCATTGCCAAATCTTTGTTGTCTGGGAGCAGGGTGGGGTCCTTTCTCCAGGGGTATGGAATCATCCATTGACTTCCAACTTTGATACATGTTTCCTCTATTAGCTTAGCTTCTTCTCTTTCTGTTTCAGACAGTTTGTCTGCATCGCAGACACAGGGTTTCACGGCCACACCCATAGTCTCTGTTGTCCAGAAGTCAGTTAAGTCTATTGGTGAGGCGTACTTGACGTGTAATATGCTGGTTATGTCACAGATCTGCTCTGGTTTTCCTCCAAAAACTACCCATCCAAGTGGCGACTTGCGAGCTAGTAGATGGTCCACTTGTCTCGTTTCACCAGCATGCATATGTGCGTGATCAATACCGATTAGCAGGTCCACATGTCCCTTGCCGCGGCGAAATTTCGTGTTAGGCAGGCCAAGAAGCTCCGGTAAGTGCGAAGTTTTCACTGTTGGGATTTCATCACTGATGCTCTGAATGCCGATTGCTTTAACGGTAAAACGCTTGCCGGTGTCTATGCAGGTTAGCTGAATTTTGTATTCTTTGGTTTTCATTGACTCTTCCTCCCCGCCAACTTTAGTGATTGTTATGGAAACATCCTTTCCCTTCAAGCCGAGAGTTTCTGCGGTATCCTGACGAATAAGGCTTACTTGAGCGCCAGAGTCAAGAAGAACATTTCCACATTTAAATAGGCCGTTAGCGCTGCCGATGTTTGCGGAGAGTACAGGGAGAATAGCTTCTTTCGTATTGACTGATGTAGCGACGCTAATCTTGACAGTATTGCTCTTATGAAGCAGCTGATGGTGATGTTGTGGACACCGCATTCCATTCTCCAGCTTTGCGCACTGTTGTTTACGCCTGCAGTTATCTACAGTGTGTCCCCTTCCGGCCCTCTTCAAACAGCTGAAGCACAGGTGATTTGCCTTTGCAGTTGCGATACGGTCATCAATGCTGAGAGCTGTAAACTTCGGGCATTGATCGGGCCAGTGGGATGAAGTTTTGCACAGCCAACATTTGTGCCAGACAGGTTTGCCGTCATTAGATGTGTAGTGATTCACGTGGCGTCTTCCAGATGAGCCCACTCTGATAGGAGCTGTGGCACGCATTCGTGACTTCATTTCCACGTTCATCCAGTTCATCAACGCTTCCAGGGTAGCAGGCTTCTTTTCTCTCTCCAGATCTCTCGCCCAGACCTTTCTGTCGTCAGAGCACATCTTTTGTTCGATAATGGAAAGCATATGGCTGTTGTCCATATCACTAGGGAGACCAACTTCTTTCAGGGTATTATAACATCTCTTGACTAGATGTACCAGGTCGCAAAATCGCGCATCTTCCCCTTCCTGCAAGGCTTTAAATTGGACAATATCCTGGGTCACAGTGTCTGACACAAATCTCGGGTCGCCATAGATCGAGTCCAGATATTCCCAGGCGGCGTCATAATCACTTCCGATACCTTTGATCAGTTCTAGCGGCTTATCTCTCAGGCATGTACGCAGGAGCGTTATTGCATCTCTCTTTGTGTATTTTGCTGCTATTGCGTGTTTGAAGTCAGAGCGGAAAATTGCATAATCTCTTACATTCCCAGCGAAAACAGGTAGTTGGTTTTTCGAGCTTAAACGTGCACGCGCCAGCTTGACCTTTATCACTAGTGGTTTCTTTGTTTATTGCGGGATTTTGCTTGTCATCGGCCTTTTGAACACTGTTAATTTCTTTATCTGAAGTGCCTTCAACTTTTCCGGCGTTAATTTCTGGGGGTGTTTGGCTAATTGGTTGAATATTTGTCATTCCAGGGGTGTGGCTAGGTGTTGGAGGCTGCATATTTGGAATTCCTTCATTACCCGGTACTTCATCGGTTAAAGCGCTCTCCTTTCCTTTACTTAAATCACCATTCTTAGCTAAATCTTTCGAACCACACTGCTCAACACTTTCAATGAACATTTTCGCGTCTACTTCTAGCCTCATGAAAATTTCTTGGCATTCAGAGAGCCATTTTTCTTCAGTTTCATACGCTTCATCATCTTCGATGTGCTTGGCATAATCCTCATGCTTAGCCACTAAGTTCTCATACGCTCCCTGAAGCTTAATTATGGCTTGTCTTACCTCATTCGGAGGCCTTTTGTACTCAACTGCATGTACCAACGCTTTTCCAACTCGTGTAAAGTTCGATTTGGCAGTACGTCGGTCGGTCTTGGCTTGTTTTACCGCCGCTTCATCCATGACCGAGTGCGTTTCTGTGGATCAGCGCAGGGGTTTTCTTCATCCAGCCAAGAAATCGAATGAAATGGTTCCGTAAAAAACCAAGCAGACAATCTAATTGGGCTACGCCAATCGTATAATTTATTCCAGGATTCAAGATTATTCGATCTAAAGAGGTAATACAAAATTCCATTGAGAAACCAAACAGACGATCGGAATATAAACGCAAACCTAAGTTACATTGTTTTAAGCCTGAGTTACAGTACTAAACTTATTTCTTTGACGATGTCCAATCAGATTGTTTTGCGGTTTGTCCAGGTCAGGCAACAGATAAACAGATTTGAAAACAGCAGAAAACGGGTCAGCGAAACAGGTCAGCAACGAAGGCGTTCACAGTGAAAATATCTGCGACAATAAACTAACTATCCAAGCTCAAAGGTCAATTGACCGTATCGGTTACGCGGCTAAATGTCAATCAAAAGATATTTAGGAAATCAAACGTCAATCAAATGCTAATTGTTCATATATTAACGGAATAACTGTCATAACTGGAAAGCGCAGACGGCTGCAGACTCTTTTTTACCGATTACCGCGATCGAAAATTTATGAAAACCGCAAACCGCTTAGTCTTATTAAACCGCAATACCGCAGGTTAAAATAAAGATTTCCGCAAAACCGCACCAAAAATAACGCAAAACCGCATCACCGCAAACCCTTACGCCCCCCCCTCTTTTAACAAACGCTCTATTCATTGTCGATCTATGGAGTAA
>NW_028301576.1:8600000-8677500 GCF_042242905.1 Orbicella faveolata
CCCAGAAACAAATAAATAACATATTCTTCATTAAAACAAGTCCGCATTAAATTGTCCTCAAGAAGAAAACTCGTGTTTTCAGCTTTTCTTATACATCACTGAAATTTACAAATTATTATAATTAACGAACAAGAACGTTGCTGATAACCGAACAGAACACGAAATGTAATTCAACTAAATAACTAGCACCATGCAAACTAAGCGTCTATGTTGTGAGTGCGTGACCAAATGACATCTATGCAATGTGATTGCCTACGCAGGAACGTATTATAGATGGCCATGATAGTGTTATCTTTTTTCTTTGCACGCGGTCTTAAAAAAACATTGCCTAAAATGACAAAATAGACAAATGCGTTTTTTTCCCCTAAGTTATGCTAACTGCAAAGGTCCTGCCCTTATGTCGTGTTAGACCTTTCGTAGGAAACCATTTCACCTCTTTAGCGTGCCATACGACGCATTGCGTATGTGACATAACGAAACGCCTGCTTCTTAGGTGGCGGCTAATTATTTCCGCGGATAGTATTTCCAGCATTCATACCTTGATGAATCAATAATACCAGTCCTTTGCAGTTTACGCTAAACCAAACGTATCAAACGAATACCTAGTTATTTGTTATAAAATTCATGTCTTTTTCTTCAAGTAACAGAGTACTAAAGCAACACTATAATCGGTTAGATTTAAATGCTTATAACCCAAAAAAAGGCCCCGTGACATGAATTTTCTATAATGTCACTATAATTATGAAACGGACATTAGCACATTAGACAAAAATTTTCCCAAATTTTGCAAAACAAACCGGAACAGACAAACAACGGAAGGATCATGCAGACACTTTAAAAGTTTGTTTTAAAGTTTGCTATTATTGATCCAGCAAAATGTTAGTGCCGGAAGCCGTTATCAAACGCCTTAGCTTATAAAAGCATATCTTGCAATAGAAATGAGCCTAAAAAATGCAAAAACACACGGCAAATTACAGAGGTGTCAAACTCAACGAGTCGACATGCAGATAACACGCAGACCTATGACCTATAAAAAAGTTTGCCATAGCACGATCTAACGGCTCAACTTCACTTAAAATTCCTCCTTATTACACAACATGAAGTGCCCTTCATGAACACGAGTGAAGCGACAAGAAAGGTCGAGTGACCGAACAGAGAACGGCAAATGTACAAATGTCACGAACCGTAGAAGTCGTGTAGGCTAGTCAACCCCATTTTACACTTAAACTTTTTACCACATTTAAAGAGATTTGTATGGAGACGCCATGCTGGCCGGAAACCAGCAGAAACATCTGTCACTGAGTTTGCCACAAAAGCGTGAGAAAATCATAATCATTACAATAGTACTTTTTCTAATACTGTTCAGATAGCCAATTTCCATGAAGTACATCACCTTTTTAACAAACATTACAGCTCTCTCGGCCGCCAATTCAAGCGTAGTCTATCACAAAACCAAGAACCCATTGTGCGTGCCATATTTTTGTCGTTAAGTAGCATGTCTTTCCAGTAGTTCTTGATAACGCTAGGACAAATATCTATCGCTGCGAAACTCGATTTAAAAACGTCACAGTCCGGAGTTCAATTCTTCAGGCGGATCAATTCTTCGGTCGGTGTAGCAGATCTCAAAGAGTAAGAATCGAGATTTGGACCGCTTAAGTAGCCCGCTAAACATATATGCTTTAGCGTGCGATATAATTACAATGAATAATAATTCCCAGAGATTCTCGCTTTTAAAGATTCCCCATTTTAAAGATTCCCCATTTTAAAGATTCCCCATTTTAAAGATTCCCCATTTTAAAGATTCCCCATTTTAAAGATTCCCCATTTTAAAGATTCCCCATTTTAAAGATTCCCCATTTTAAAGATTCCCCATTTTAAAGATTCCCCATTTTAAAGATTCCCGCTTTTAAAGATTCCCCATTTTAAAGATTCCCGCTTTTAAAGATTCCCCATTTTAAAGATTCCCGCTTTTAAAGATTCCCCATTTTAAAGATTCCCGCTTTTAAAGATTCCCCATTTTAAAGATTCCCGCTTTTAAAGATTCCCCATTTTAAAGATTCCCGCTTTTAAAGATTCCCCATTTTAAAGATTCCCCGTTCCCCGTTCCCCATTCCCCATTCCCATTCCCCGATTCCCCGTTCCCCGTTTTAAAGATAGCCCTTGCGTAAGAAACATTGCTGTGACCTGAATCTTAGCGAAAGTCATTGCATATTTACCTTCTTTCTCTTCAAGATTCTAGACTTAATCGTTTGAACTGTTTTCATTTTTATTTTGTTTATTTTGAATTGCATGACACTGAAAACCGGCAATAAAGCAATTCCATGCTCGATGCCCGAACGATGTGACGGCGAATTTCGCGTATAATCCGTCATTGCGTGCTTAATGATACCTCTTTCTACGCCATGCAGTCATGCGAAGACAATTTCAAAGTGCCCATTGCATTCACTTTAAAGAAGAAAGAATCGGTCGCTTTGAAGGTCTTCCACAGTTTAAGTGGAATGATCTCGGCGAACAAGATGTGATAGGGGAAGGGTCGTTTGAAGCCGTTTTTATCACAAAAACCAGGAACAAGGACGGAAAGTCAAAACAGTGGTTGACAAGAAATCACCCGCTTTTAATAAAGATTCCCCATTTTAAAGATTCCCGCTTTTAAAGATTCCCCATTTTAAAGATTCCCGCTTTTAAAGATTCCCCGTTTTAAAGATTCCCGCTTTTAAAGATTCCCCGTTTTAAAGATTCCCGCCTTTAAAGATTCCCCATTTTAAAGATTCCCGCTTTTAAAGATTCCCCGTTTTAAAGATTCCCGCTTTTAAAGATTCCCCGTTTTAAAGATTCCCGCTTTTAAAGATTCCCCGTTTTAAAGATTCCCGCTTTTAAAGATTCCCCGTTTTAAAGATTCCCGCTTTTAAAGATTCCCCGTTTAAAGATTCCCGCTTTTAAAGATTCCCCGTTTTAAAGATTCCCGCTTTTAAAGATTCCCCGTTTTAAAGATTCCCGCTTTTAAAGATTCCCCGTTTTAAAGATTCCCGCTTTTAAAGATTCCCCGTTTTAAAGATTCCCGCTTTTAAAGATTCCCGCTTTTAAAGATTCCCGCTTTTAAAGATTCCCCGTTTTAAAGATTCCCGCTTTTAAAGATTCCCCATTTTAAAGATTCCCGTTTTTAAAGATTCCCCATTTTAAAGATTCCCCATTCCCATTCTCCCATTCTCCCATTCCCCCATTCCCCCATTCCCCGATTCCCCGATTCCCCGTTCCCCGTTTTAAAGATAGCCGAGTAAAAGCTCTCAGTATACCCTGTTACAATAGATATCATCTGAGATATCATATCATATGACTGCAAAACAAAACAAATGATGTTCAATAGCATCTAAATTAATCTACAAGACAAAGATCTTTATTTCCACATAGCATGCAATTTTTCAAACAGAGCTGTAAAATGTGGATACTGCAAGGTTTTACATATCTGGGAGCAAGACAAACGTCCACACTTTTCACAATTTCACCAAGATTTACTCTTCAGAATCACTGCAACACAATTCCTTAGCGAAAAGATTGGCCAAAAGAAACAACCTTTTGTTGTCTGGTACACCTTCAAATAGACAATTCTCATTGGCTAAAAAGTCTTATTACACGCCTACAACTCTAAATACTCAGCAATAAATTAACTAACACGCTAAGGTAAATATGATACGACAGTTGTGTTAATACCCCATGACACTGTGTTGTTTTTGTTATCAACGTGCATACTGTATTGCAACCCCCTACAAGCTTCATTCTGTTTCAAGACGATTTAACCACAAAGATGGCCAAATAACTACAATAAATCCTGATAATTAAAAATAGCCGAATGACTTACAAAAGGATAAACAAAATAGCTGAAGCTCATTACATCTGCAAATTTTCCTTCGATATAGCCCTGCATATTAACTAATGGGCCAATGTACAGAATCTTAACTAACGTTCCTTAACCTGTAAAACCATCGTATCTAGTCATTTTCAGACAAAATACGAACTCAAGGAAACGTTCGATTAACTGCTTCGTTTCCATTATTACACATGCTCGTGCTACGAAAACATGCATTTAAATTTAACGTTTATTGCAATTTTGAGCCGAAGGCAGGAGCTCAGAGCCTATATATGATGGACATGATGGGCTCCTAGCCGAAAGATCTATACCGCATAAACGAAAACTTCTTCGAACCGTTCATTTTTCTCTGACGTGTTTCTGGACTAGGTGGAAAAATACTGGCTGAAGCTTCCCTAACAAATTCTAATTAGCTCGTTCCGAATGACTGAACAAGTGCTCGGAGAAAGTAGCTACCGATGTGCATATTAATTATAAAGTGCAAGCGCCTTTAAATGTCTTGTCCTTGCCTAAAGAAGTTTCCAATTCCCCTGACAAGCAGCCATAACAAGGAGTAAATAACGAATATAAAGGTCTTAACATATATTCCTCGCTTCCCACATTTCATGCCAAAAGCAATGTTCTTAACAGTAGTATTAAGATGGCTTTAGAAGCGAGTCATGACATTACTTTAAGAGTGTTTTTGTGCTTGTGAGGCTACTAAAACTTCTCGGAAAGCCAGACTCGCGATTTCAATTGATTAACGTAAAAAATAACAATCTAAACTAACACATGAAATCACAGTTCAATGTTCCGGCACAATCCTCACTCCTATTTGTGTGCGGGATGTACTTTCGCAATTTTAGCTTTAACTGGAATATTGTCTGTATCCAGACCGGGTGTTTGATCTCGCGTATCAAACTCGACGTTCACTTCAGGGCGGAATATGAGACAATGCGTGGACCCACCAAAATGGAACATACCGAGCTGATCGCCCTTCTTCACTCTATCCCCTACTTTGACAGTGATGTCGTTGGAAGACACTTCTGACATGCCGATTGAGACGAAACACATCAAGCCAATGTCAGGATTGTCAGCTTGAATGTAGACAATTCCTCGGGCTGCTACCTGGGCCAGGTATCCTTGTGACATGTTGGGTGATGCAGGGTCATCCCTGATGTTGTGGGTTTGAGAGTAATAGGAACCATCCACGAGTTCTGTTTTGTAAATGGTTCCCGACACTGGGCTGTGCCATCGGTGATAACTGGTGGCGCTGAGGAACGCTTGGTAGATGGTTCCGCCATAAAATTGCTTGGCCAGGTCACTCATGTTCAGGATGAAATCCAAGGAGTACCTTTGCTTCTTTATCCAAAAGTAGTCCCTCTTTTTCACGGCTTTAGATATCTTGAACGGCGCCGACTCACAGGCGTTCGCAACAATGGAATCATCATCTGGAGATTCTACCCGACGGATTCCTGGGCGAAACTCTCTGGTGAAAAAATCATCCCACGATTTAAAACCGTAATGCTCTGCCTCCGGGTTGCATTTGAACTCTTTAGCAAAGTTCGGCATTGCTTCCATTGCATCGTGGCCAAACCAACCATGTCGGGGATCCTTGCTCAAAACATAGCAAGAGTCTGGACTTGACAGGAACTCTCCCCAGTAATTCAGAATATTCTTGAACAATCGGTTGATTTTGTCGTTCAGGAAGGCAGCAAATCCAGCAGTCGTAGCCATTGGCCAGTTCAAGATGACATTGATGGGGAAGCCAACCAAACCAGTCTTGTTAAACTCGGGGGCTTTTGTCATGATGCAGTCGATGATTATAATCATCAATTGCCAGGACGGGATTTTTGTTCCTTCTGAAGTGTGTAGGAGAAGATACTGCTGCCAGAACATTTGATGGAAGAACATGTTGATCTCGGGATCGGAGAGTATCGCATCCAACAAATCTTGAACTGGTTTATGTAGATTGAGGTCTTTAACTTCTGCCGCGATAGTTGCTGCTCGAAGTCCAGCCATGGCGCTTTCTTCATTTTCATCTGGTGGATGTATACCCGTTATCAAATCTAACTTATCTTTGGACTTAACTTTGACTTCCTGAATCAAATTGGCTAACCATTCGTCAGTAACTTTCCTGTCGGAAGGAAGCCATTGCCCAAAACGATATGGCCTGCTGCTCATGTTAGTGGTGCGTGTGTTTCGCTGCTCGTTTTGCTGTGAAATGATATTCTTCTCTCAAGTTTGTCTACTTTTAGGTGCAATTTTGATTATTTCAGGGGCACCCAACGGATCGTTTCGGTAAATTATCTGTTCGGAAGGCCTTTAATCCCCTCTGATTTTCTTGAGAGAATTGGCACCTCGAACTTTCGTGATATGAGAAATTTAATGTCTGTTGTTTTCGGACTGTTGAAAATGTCGTTTTGAGTACCGAAAAAAGGTCAGCTATCATTTTCGGAAAGGCGATAAGACCTAAGGTTTTCGGGAAATGGACAAAAAAGCCCTAATAAATTCGAGAATACTCAAGTTCCCCTAGAATATCCGAACAGATAAAATTTTTTTAGTGCAACCTAAAATTAACCTACAGAGCTTTAAAAGTACTCCAGATAGCCTAAAACAGCATCTAACAGCATTAGAGAGAAAACGGTCGTTGGGTGCCCCTGTTATTTGCACATGCGCAATTGATGCTGTAATGAACGTGCAGTAATTTCTGTTATGTGATTCAAAGTAGCCTTTGTTCGCCAAAAGACCCCATAAGTTTGTTTTGTTTGATATTTGTCCGCATGCAAGACCTCTAGGACCTAAAAAAAGATCAAAGTTATGTGATAAGATATTTGGGTTAATACTTGCTGTCAGCAAGTGTCAACACTAGTTGTGTCAAAAGTGGGTGTTCTCAAGGTAATAATAATAAAAAAAAAAACCCCGGAAACATCAGTGCAGTGACGGCGTGGTGATTACAATAAAACTATATATGCGCACAAGTCACCTCTTGGCATGCCAAGTGTGAAGAATCGATTTTTTTTAGCGTTTAGACGGAATGATTTGACAATGTCACTCCAACTTTGCTTATATTTTACAGCAAATTCAGACAATTTAGAGGGCATTCAAAACCCCCCGCTGCAACTGCAATGGAAATATTTAACATTCGTCGAATTGGTAATATAAACATGAAGTTATGTTAAATAAACATGATAAATCTTTACACTTCATCAGATCAAGCAACCTCATAATTTTGTTCATTGTTTCAAATTATGCCTCTTAAGCCGCACTTAAAGCAATTGTGTATGATTGTTAACCGAAAATAAAATGAAGACACCCCCACGAAGTTTTATACTCCTTGAGCAATTTTCATTCCCTAGTTAATTGCGGTTTTCGTGGACGTAGACTTTGTACATTCCAATGAACGAGTTGCCAGTAACCGGATACCCGTGTTTGCGAAAAGAACTCTGGGATCGTCAGGGGGCAAACATTGCAAGTCGCTAGAAGGAAATGTATGGCGAAAAGTTGTTTCGACGCCCAAAAACATGGTTTTGGAGAGAGATCAACGCTTTTTCGCCGTTCTTTTATCGCAAATTGATTTTGGCAATTTTGATACATGGAAAATGTAAGTTTTTGTTTGAATAACCGTGAAATAAGAGAAAAAATTTACCGATAAACTCCCTTTTGCTTGCGTGAGGTTTATTGTGAAATACATTGAATAGAATATTGAAAATTTCAATACACGCCTGATCTCGAGAGGCTACCCGGAGCAAATGGTAGAAAAGACCCTCCGAGAAGTTAATATTAAGACAAAAAAGAAGCTCTAAAACAGAAATCGAAAATTGCAGAATGAACTACTACCCTTTGTGTCGGGCTATTTTACTCAACCGCCAATACCAAGCTTTGGAAAGCACAATCACGCACAAATGGCACTTTCAAATACAAATACTTAGAGATATATTCAAGGAGCTACCCTTGATCTGTTATAGAAATGGAAAATCACTGAAATACGTGCTTGTAAAAGCAAAACAAAGGCTTTGAGCAACACAGTAGCCACACAGCATGAGTCGCGCGGACTCATTTGTCATTAAATCAACCCCTGACAGTACAATGATCGCCACTGGGCTTATTTCCAGTATTATTTGTACGACTGAGCTTTCAAATAAGCCAAAAGTAGCCTGTACACAACTTAAAAGGCTTTACTGGGTTATTCCTCCGTCTCGATTTATACCTAATTAATTTTGTAATATTTTCAGACCATTACGCGATGTAAATTTCACAATAAACCTCACGCAAACAACGGAGTTTATCTGTAGATTTGGTCACATATTTCACGGTTATTCAAAGAAAAACTTACATATTCCACATATTAACATTGCCCAAATCCATTTGCGATAAAAACGACGGCGAAAAAGCGTTGATCCCTCTCAAAAATCGTTTTCTTGTACCTCGAAACAACTTTTCGCCATACATTTCCTTTTAGCAACTAGCAATGTTTGCCCCCTGACGATCCCAGAGTTCTTCGCGCAAACACGGGTATCCGATTACTGGCAACTTATTCATTCTCCAAACAAAACAAAACCTGTTTGTAATGTACTTGACCCTACAAACCAAGAACGGCCTTTCAGGCACCGACTTGTCTAGATCTGTGTTCTGAAACGCCTAATCTATTCAGTGATGAGGTTACGGCCTGATGCATCGTTTGCGTTTGCTCCGCCAGTCAACAAAAACAACAAGCTTAAGCTTCGTTTCGCCCATTCGACCCTATTTAGCCATTCAGTCCAATCCAGTGTAGATTTAATTGTAGATGACATTGATGATTACATATTGCCTGTATCCAAATTGCTGAATTTACCATTGCGTTCCCACACTTACATTCAAGTTTCCGCTCGACAGGGAAATAATTACTGTAAAATTCCGGCTACAAGCACTGGGCTTTAACAACTTCGACAACTTCATAAGGGGGTTTAAGTGGCCTTATATCCGGGGGTGGATGGGGAGGGAAGGGGGGGGGGCCTTATTACTGGTTTACACAAAACGTTTCAAAATTAGCTGATGCCGGACGAAATCCAGCGTTACTGAAAGACGTTATATCTTCTTGGTAACAAGAATCACAAGGCATATACGCAAATCGCAAGAGGTCATTATCTGGAGATTCCTTAGGCTGGTATGAAACAAGAAAAAGTAAAGTTATGTGAAATGATATCGTTATTCGATCGTGAATGACGTGACACGTGACTGAACCCAATAGATCGTGACGGAAAGACCCCATCAGCTGTTTTCCCAAACCGAAGTATGTTGTTTTAGGGTACAATAAGTCATGAACGTCATGCAGTGGTATGCAAATAAGTGGCTCTGTATTCTGTGTAGTTTAGAGAATGCCAGCTTATAACACACGCCCACTACGATGGAACCTCAGTACGCCGCGCCCTTTTCAAATCCAAACCGAGACCTATACAGTGTAAAATGTAGCGGAACCTGAGCGGAATTCTCCCGTGTTTTGACCGAAGTACAATTTCAACAATTTGACTAATGTGGGAGCCCCTTTCATGTAATAGCAATACTTTCTTTCCTTTGGTTCACACAGTTTGAAAGTTGATATTTCTGTTAGGACGAAGTGCCATGCCAGCCACTAATATCAGACAAATTTTTACGTGAAGAGGACAGAAAGCGACAAAATACGTGATCACAATACTTCTCCTGCCATTTGGCAATGCTTCGTAGGTGAAAAAGGCCCCAAGAAACTGAACTGGCAAAGAGTTAGATCAATAAAATGAAAGTTGAGGAGCGCAAGCCACTGGCGTTGCCGGAGGGGGGATGTGTGGGGGGATTATTGCTGAATTTTTTCCTAGTTGTCGAATATTGACGGAATGTTTTACAGTCATCCTACAAGCGGCGGATATTCTGGAATAATTATATAATCCTGAGTCAGAAGCACGGAAAGTGCTTAGAATACTGTAACAAAAATATTTGCAAATTAAAACTGAAATTTCTGCGAAGAAAGCTTAGAAAAATCGGTGTTAAAAGCTATCAGAAAAGACTGACATTGTTCCGAGGAACAATCAAATCCCGGGGCTGGGAGGGGGGGGGGGGGGGCGGAACTCCCATATAAAAAGGAAAAAGGACGGGGATGCTTAAGGTGGTTTTGTTACCTCTCAGGGTGTTCAGCCTCAAAAGTTCCACCGCTGAGCGTGGTACCTTTTAGGGTATGGAGGCCCCAAAAATTTGACAGGAGATATCTGACAATATACTTTACGAGTAAAAGGTATTCGAAGCACATCATCTTTATCGCTGTCAAGAAAATTATGAAAGTGTCAGTTAATGTGTTGCTTTAGAATTGGTAATTTGTTTATTTATTTACAGTGTCCCCAATTAGCACATTAGTGCTAAATACATCGACACTTAAATAAAGTGATTATTATTATTATTATTATTATTATTATTATTATTACCTCTGAAGGCTTACAAAAAATTATTAAGCCACGCCCATAAGGATCTTGGTACCCGTCTTAGGGGTTCTTTTTAAACTTTCCGACGAGCATCCCCGTCCTTTTTATTATGGAGTTTCCCGGGGAATCAAACAATTTACCATGACCTACTAACAATATCCTCTCTGTGAATCAGACATTTTACTGCGCCTGAACACACGTAACGAAACATGCACAACGAAACGTAATTTTTACCTTTGCTCAAGGAATCTTATCTCTGTTGCACTTTTCACACAAGACTGGATATTCTGGGCATTCCTTCTCATGTCCCAGCTGAAAATAAACATCATGGATGGGGGGAGTTCTATGGATGGATGTAAGATACTGGTCAAAGATGGCAAAAATGTTTTTTTTTTTTAATGCCATAAAGTACTTGTATCGGAAATCTCAGTAACTGGATTCCATGTACACAGTTTAAATATACACACATTTGTTTCAGCCGCTGTAATGGCATACAACACTTAATCATCGGCACGTTACTTCTATTGCTTACTATCACGTTTACTTACTTACACATCTCATTACACAGATATTGATTTAATACTGGGATTTTTCTTGGTTATGAAATTTAATTTCCTTGTCGTGCGTAGTGAAGATACCATTTTTATCTTTCACACGTGAGGATATCGATGTCGTCATGGTTACGGAAAATGTATGATCTATCTTTCAACATCACTGAAGTTGAATTTGACTTTTTTATTAAGACGAAAACGTACTTTATCTTTGGATTTCGTTAAAATGGTTAATCGTGTTAATTTCAACATTTTCGATTACAGTCCAGACCTTGGTGAATAGAATAACTGAGACTATTGATGTTTCATCAATAACCATGTAATAAACAGAACATTACATGGCCACTTGGAGATACGAATTTTATCTTCTCGTATCGATGGTATCTGTTGCTCACACCATCAGCATGTAAAGATAACATTCGTATCCCCGAACCCGGGCCCCGCTCGGTCATGTTAATATCCTGTATTTATCACGTGTCACTAAGCTAATTATCTCAAACAGCACTCGACTCAAAGCCCGTGCAGTTTTGGAAAATATACCACTCGTAAAATTTATACGAAATTACATCTGACGTGGGGTACTTTCCATGTCCTCACCAGTGATGATATTGATGACTTCATTTCCTGGTTTTTCAGAGTTCAAGTTTGTGCAAACAGTTTGTCTATACAATAACAATAAAATGTTCAAAACTCCAGAGTCGAGGCAGTGTTTGAAGTCAAACACACTTGCAGAAGTACGCTTGCTGTAGTGTTTGCTGAGCTGTAAGTCTGTCTACATCGTCTGTATCAAGCAAGTCACCAAGAAGAGCCAAAAGGTCCGTGTCCTGCGACAAGAAAGAATCAGCATTTAAACAGCTAGTAGAAGTAAACTGTTGAGAAATTTAAGACTCTTGCATACCAGCCTTTAAAAAACTGAATTGAACCTCTAAAGAACTAAATAACAAACCTGAAGCCTAACCTTAATGAAGGCCTGAAATACTCCAGAGTATTGAACTTGTTCTAATAGCTATAAAAAAGTATATTAGTGCGCTAATATACTTCTAGTGTAAACATCTCGAGCCACTGCCTTACTATGACTGTATTATATCTAGAGTTGAAATATTGTACTTTACATGTTAAATAGACTAGCATTACGATGAATGCTATTCTAGCGCTCGCCTTATTTTTGTTTATGCTAAATCGTTCCGTGGTTCCGAATTATACCAACCTCAGTCAACTGAGAAAAAGTCGTTGTAGGATCCTTGTTGGGGAAATTCATCTGAAAGATGGTCTTGACATTAATTGTTATGAAAAATAAACAACGCTCCACCTTTGGTACAAAACCTATTTATGTACAGATATCCCAAAGCTTGAAATAATAGCTGTTACGATAGATCCTACGTTTGCTGTCCGTGAAAGCTGTTGTAGTTTGATGTGAAAGTGTTTATTATTTTCAATGATCAAACGCTTGACCTCTAAAGAGCTGTCATGATATATTAAGTCTTTTTTGTGGAGTTTAAATTACCGTCAAATCACGGAAACCTCAAATTAAAGGAGCTACGTAACGGTTTGCACATCTTGAACGGTTAAGCTTAAATTTTTCAAGTTCGTCGTTTTTAATCCGTGTCAATCTTCTCCATCCTTAACCATCCCTCTTTCCGTATTGTTTATTGTTATCTCTTTAGTGTTTCCCTATGTTAGTAAACTATTATTTTCAGGTTTTCAAAAGAACTCAATTTTTAAGTGAAACGTTCACTTTGCTGCGGCCGAAAAAATATCCAAAGCTAATAGTCTACGTGCAGCCGTACCCTGCCTCCGACCCGAGGAAAAACGAAAGAAGGAAACGTAGACGTTTTTCCCCTCCCGTTTGTTCTCCAGGGGTGGGTGCGGCTACACGGCCACAGGCTTAAAAGGTAACAAAATAGCAAATAGAATAAGGATTCAGGTGGATTACCAAACGACGAACTAGGAAAAAAAAAAGATGTTTAACTTTTTTTGAAGATGACCCTTCGATCACACAACTCCAATGACGGTGCATTGTATAGCATACAAAGAGTTGAACTAACAAATTAATGACAGTTGACTCACCTTGACAATTAAATCTCCAAATAATTTCATATCTTGAGTTTGACTACATTGCTAGAAATGCAAAGAACAACTCATCAGTGAGTGCATGCAAGTAGCCCACAATTTAACCCTATTTTCTGTAACATAGAGACACTGGGAGTCGAGGAGTATTGGTACTTCTCTTGAATGGGATGCCTGTGCATCGTCTATCGCAGGTTACCCCCTTCCTCTCCTCTTTTTTTAGCTTTTTGTTCCCATTTACGTTCCCCGCGTTTTGTCAACAAGAAACAAAATCGCTGGAAGTTGCAGCAATACAGCAGGTTATCAACAGAATAAAACTTACCGAGTCGGTAAACGGAAAAAAGTCAAGTACTCCTCTGTACTGTCCAGACCTCTTCTCCACAAATACACTTTGAAGGTGCACACAGCCGTGGCAAATGTTTTTCGAATGAAGTGAATTCAAAGCATCAAGAATGTCTCTCAGAACCAACGTGATAGCCTGCAAGAAAAGTACTTTACTTAATTTTTTGCTTCCTCGGTAAAGAGAGCACGGGACATTCCAAACAAAAGTGAGCTTAAGCAATGACGGTGGCGAGGCCGAAGAAACGTCGAGTAAACTGAAAAGAATTTAAATATTACTCTCGAATTACCCAGATCTATCTAGTGTGTCCATCGTTTCGAAAACTTGCTGAAGCTTAACATGTAATGACAGCATTCAATTCCCAATGGATATACGAAAAATTAGCCGTCGTACTTCTCGTTCTCAAAAATACATAAAATTTGGTCATTTCACGTTGCTGTTTACCTCTTATAAAACTGGCGCTCAGAATTGTTTGTGCTACAAGTTAGCATTTATGCAGTCAAGTTCACTGTAGTCTCCTCTTAATCCCAATGTTGATGTGGGACATAGAGTCTGGAAGATCGCGGGTGGTACAACATGAGCAAGCCAGTGAAAGAACGCAAGACACTGAGTTGCTTAAATCCTCACCATCGATCACTCGTTCACCCCTCTTCCACCCCTCCCCCGTCCCCTACTCCATCCCTCCCCTTCCGCCCAAATGGAAAGCAAGAAGTACTCTGGTTCATACTTCAGAGAAGGTTTACATTTAAAACGGTTATAAACAAAACGAAATTTCAGTTTTGTTTATGTCTTGAGTAATATTCTGGTAAAGATACGGCACCAGAAGGAACTACCAGACTGTCAATGTATGCTTACCTCCGACGAGCACTCATGAGATGCAAGCCATTCTTCACCACTCATCAAAACAGGCATTTGAACAAATGCCCTGTTTCCCTATTAGTGAAAAACATAACAAAAAAACTAGCTAGTCTTAATCGTTACTAATTCTAATGTTAGATACTATAAACGTGTATTTGGTTAAAGTAGTTTTGGAATACGCAAGTACTTTAATTACATGCAGTCGTTTTTTGGTCTACACGCACTTCCTAATGCTAGTCAGTAGTTGCCACGATTTGTTGAAATATTACGGACAATTATGATTTAATTTTCGAAGCTGCTTTTCTTTTTTTTTTTCAGAAGACGCAAGAAACGTTTAGACAATTGTAAATACCGTAACAAAGAAAGCATCCAAGGGCATCAGGAAAGGGTTATCAACACTGTGGTAGTCAACAGCTTTTCTTTGCAGAGTTTCAGTGCCTCCCAACTCTCTGTCTACATTCAGCTCCTGAGAAGTAAAACACAGGTTGAGGTTACCGGAATTTCATATATGTGTAACGTCAAACAAGACTTTATTTGCATAATCACATCAAAGGAATGAATCTGAACTACATGACAAAAAAATCATTGCGTTAAGCAATATCATGCTCCAAAGAAGGGCTAACAGCGGCTCATTGAGCTTATAAACTTCAGGTAAATAAAACAAGAGTTACCGTATGCATTTCAGCAAGGCATGCGATATACTATATGTGCTCATCTGTGTCATCATAGTCATGTCCATGCCATCAATCAATACTATGAAATATCCTCTGAGGGGAAACGTGCTCATACATTTATAAGGAGAAATGCATTTTTGGCTTTATAAGAAAAATCGATATCCGTAATTTCTGTGTCGTGTCCACGTTTTTTGCTACCATTTGAATAAATAAGAATGGAACTCTCCAATACTCTAGTGATCGCACTGAGATAAAGCATATCCTTAAACAAAATGATCTAATATTGGAAAGGCACACCTTCAATATACAAGGCCTTCCAGCAAATTCAGTCTTGATAACAGAACACTTGTCATGGCTAACAGAAGAAACACAGTCGTAGTGTGGATAATGTTCCAACTCTCTTCCTGGTTTCACCAGCCCATTAGATGTCTGTAAGATAAAATAAATACTTCTTGCTCTACATAGAGCTAGAAAACCAGAGCTCAGCAAAGCTATGTCAATTTTCTACGTTAGCAAAGCATTCAAATTCCTTGTCAACAGATCATAACATCCAAAAGGATATATCCATTTGTGTAGCGTATATTACATTGAAATGTCTTCGGTTTAAATACCGTTTTTTGTTGGAATTGGTTAAAACATAATGCTCCCCCCCCCCCCCCCCCGCAACATACAACGCACCCCTAAGCAGAAAGTTAAAAAATGTAACAGTCTTCTTTTGCACATTGCTTGTTTTACTGATTTAACCAGCAAAACCGGGCTGCTCAAGTACTGTAGCAAATGTCTGCAACAGCGGGGTGACGGGTGGCTGCAAAACTCCCATTACAGGGTATCTCTGAATACAGTGCTCAGAAATTGGACCTTTAGTATACGTATGTCCTTGCATTTTGTATATGTATGTTCTTGCATTTTGTACGTGTATGTTTTTGCATTTTAGAGTTAGGGAACATTAGCTAGTAGGACGGTACAGTGGAAACGGCATACATTGAAAATCCTTACCAAAAATCCTGAAACTCCCAGTTCAGGATGAGCTATTGGAAGCTCAGGGAAGTGTTCTGATGTAGACTTGGCCAATTCCGCCTGTCGTAAGAAGATATATAATTTTATAACAAGTAAATATTGATTCTAATAGTTTGTTAAAATTTCAGCACCAGTTGATTGTGCTCAATTGAAGTATTAGCCAAAGAATATACGGTATGTAAATGCAGCAATAGCCCAAGCTCTGATCTGTGAAGCTAGTTAAGATTCTGTTTAAGATGGACCCGTGAAACAAAGCTGGTCCTTCATGGCAGCTCTAAGATGCTGTACTAACCAAAAATTTATTTTCATCCTCAAAACGTTGGTGTAGTTGCAAATACATGTCAGAAATGTCACTTTCAACCTATAATGTAAAAAAAAAAATTAAAACAAAAATATTCGATTGAAGTGAGGCCGATACACAAAAGTTACATGACCATGACACAGCAACAATGTCCCATGTCCACTAAAATAAATCAACAGTACAAAATTTCACATTTGTTTTACATTTTATTGCAAAAATTAGATTTTACAAGGAGCGTGAGTTTTCTTGACCCTGCTTGGACATGCAGATTTCAAACGTATCTTACTTAATTAAAAGGCATTAAGCAACAACAATGCCTTAAAATAGTTTTTCCTAAAATATATCAGGAAACATTTTGGTAGGTCAATCGTTTGTTTTGTACGACTAAACGTTTCTACGGCATCAATGTTTTCAAAGAGTGTTTTAACGAAATTTGGTATAATTTCAGCTAAAAAATATGTTTTAGTGAGATTCTGGTTTTTATGGAGACCTTAATTCCCAATTCTTCTAATATTTAATCCCTAATCTTTACAGTTTTAGATCTTGTGTTTTAATAAATTTGTCTTATTTATTGAACATACATTTTGATAGTTATCTGAAATTACTGAAAAAAATTGGAAATAAATTTAGGCGGGCTTTTTCAAATAGATGACGTCATTTTGGGATAACATGACGTCATGATTGGCACATGACAAGATTGCCGTTAAAATTAACATATTTGGATGCTTTATAAGTTATAACTGTTTGATTATGATGAAGTGAATACTTTTGGGTATAGATGGTGAGAAAGGTTTGAGAAGTTTTCTTTCCTAGCTCGTTTCAAGAGCATAAAACTACCTGTTGCAGTTCTTCAGCACTTTCTTTTTCATTCTGCTATAAAATACGACAAAGGATTACCATGACTTAAATGTTACTCCACTCTTACAAAATAGTTATAAGAAAGATCATCTCCACATCAGATATTGATCATAATAATGAGATTTTAATGTTAAAATAATGTATATATTACACAGTCACGTTACTGACTGTCTATCACAAGACTTACAACCTTACGTGGATTTGGGACAATTTTTGAAACTTTGCATCCGTAGTTTACAAAACTATGGGTATTTGGGTAAAGGCTAACTAGAAGGTTTGTTAGCTCGTGCTTCCACAAATTGCTCATTTTAAGCATGGGTGTATGGGAATGTCAGCCATGGTGGTTACAGACTGGGAATTTCTCACACTAGAAAATTATCTGCTTGTCTTTATTTTGATTTTTCCTCCCTCCTGCCCGGCATAAGCCATATCTAGGAAAATAAAATTGTTGTAGACCCTCCAAACAGTTTGTAGCTTGTATTTCAGTCGACTTTCCATGTTATTGTATACTTTAAACCAACCTCTTCCAAGCCCTTCTTGTCTGCCAGCCTTTGACGAAGTCGTAATCGTAGACTTTCGATTGCTGTTCTGACGTCTTCCACATTTGTCAGATCAGGCTTAGCCTCAAGCCATGGACTGATATCAGTCTGTGATAACATCATCACAATCAATCAAAAATTAAAAGTAACAGAGAGAAGTATTACAAAAAGTTACAAAATGAGGTGAAATGAACTATGAAATCAAAGAATGGTGACCTAGAAAACAATCAACGTACATGTGCAGTTTTGTTTTCACTATTCCAAAACTATTGCTTTTTTTTTCCATTTCGCACTCTGTCATTCTCAGAGTTGTGGCATATTAGGCGTGGTTTTACCAAGGAAGGAGTCCAGAAGTCCTCACTGGACTTCCACTTCTCATTTTTCCTGACACTAAGCTTCAACAAAATATCATCATAACCATTGTTCTGTAGCCTGTCTGGTAACAACAGGGGAACAGGCGACATGTTTCACTGCTGTTGTCCAAGCTCCATCATCATTGCAGATATATCACACAACAACATTTATAACTCTCACCAGGAACATAAATGACAAAAGCGTCTCACTTAGACTAAGATCTGGAGATTCAGTATTGACACTAACCTGTAAACATTCATACTTTGGCACCAAGTTATCTCTGACAAAAAAAAAAAAAAAATGACTGAAAAACTTGGTAACTATGAATGCTTGCCTTACTTTATTCTGACTGCACTAAAGGAAGACAATCAATGTGAATAGTTTATTGAGGATGCGTCAGTCAGTCATCTGATATAGATGTATTCCGTCTTGCAACATAATCTGTATCCTTCCAAATCACAACTATTGGTTCTAATAATTAGAACCTGTACTATGCCAGATACGAAAAACCACTAAAAACCACTTCTTAGATGTGGCCAAAAATATGTGGAGACGTATTCCTCATCTAATACAACAGCAAGAGACCCCGAGGAAAGGGTACAAAATCAATAACGTAGAACATTTACAAATGTATGCTACAAGCTCTTATAAAAAAGAGCTTAAGAATAATAAAAAAGAGGACAAACACGAAGACTGACTAACCTAGAATGACCTAAATCTCCCGCTAAATGCCTAATTATATAAATAGTCCCTAAACGTCCCATCACACACCGCGAGCCTCTCCATCGTGCCGTCAGAATGAAAGGTTCTGACTAATTCGTCCCTCAATCGTCAGCCGAAATTACATTTTTCAAGAGGGCTTCTCGTCTTTAATTGGTTTAATTTTAGATCTTGGTTGAACAGTGATAGGGAATGGCTTCCACTAACGCATTAATTTTCCATGAGTAAAAGGCATGTAAGCGCATCCCTGCACCGAGGTTTCAAAGAAATCATCGATTAACTGATTGATCGATTTATTGATTGATTATATTCAATGAAGTAACCAAACAAAACTTGCTAAAAATCCTTTAACTTGGACAGTAATCCTTCAAAAGCAACTATGCATTATTGCATTCTGTCGTGGATCATCAATACAGTTTCCAATGAACTTAAATGTCTGATTGACAAGTTCACCTCAGTTCCTGAATATCATCCATTTCTCTTTTAAGTTCAATGATCAGAGCTTTTATTGCACAATCAACAATCTGCTTGGCTTCTTTGTCCTCGGACACCTGACAAAAAATGCATCAATAAATAACTAAGTGAAAATAACAGATCTGTTACTGCTTGGTAGTGATCACTGGAGATGTTAACACCTTAGAGGTTACTGATTTTTGATTAAGTTTTATGCCTGTATTCCTGGTTCACACTAGAGAAATAATGATCATAGAGGCAAGCAATAAACAAAAGTTCATATAAGTAGGATGAAGGTGGTGTCCGCTTTAAACAGCGAATTGTACTTTACTGTGCTGGAAACAGTAAATAATCCGACCGACTATGAACACATACAGTCACTGATACAGTAATCGACCGACTGTAAACACGAACAGTACAAGGTCGAACTCTCGCGTATCACGTGACTTTCTTGACGTCGTTCTCTTGATTACATAACGCCACACAAGCTACATTTGGGACCATACAGAAAGTTCATGAATGTTGATCATCAGGCCAGGAGCCTGTACTCATATCTAACAAATACTGATATTGTTTCTACATGTAAATCTGCATAATGTATTTTTTCACTTGCTTGTTTCTAGATTAAAATGTTACCTTTACCTGGGACTTCTCGATTTCGTCTTGTATTGCTGAAGACAAAGAACTGATCATCGCATCAAGATCACCAAATGACGCATGTATACTGACCGTTTCACTGCTGTCTTGGGATAATTGCAGGGCCTGAAAGAGTTTCCAATTGAGTAAGTGTCGCTTTAGAGCTGTTTTGAACAAGCACTGTGTTGTTGTTCATGGACGTGGCGCTTTCTCCAGGCTGACACCTTTTTATTTTTGCCGTAATTTGGGGCAATATCTGCCCCTCTGATAGGCAAAACATACGTCATTTGTTTATTAGCTGCCTGCCAGCGTCATACATTTGCGTTAAGTTCTAAAGTTGGTATTCTACCGGAAGTAATGCAAGTTTACTTCCCTCCGAGCCAGAGGTACATGTATTATTTGGAATTACTCGTCCCGGTACGCACCGTTTGACCCTCAACCACCTCATAATGCTAAGTAAATGTGTTCTATATATCAACACGCTAAATGATACTATGTTTGTTTTCAGCGACTTCATCTCATTAGTGCAGGATAAAATCGAGATAGAAAGATATATTGCTACCACGTTAAATGGTGAAAGGGAATTTCAACAGAAGTGGAAATTCTTTCTCACCAGTTAGGGCGTGTCTCTTAATAATTTGTGGCGAGTTTATTTTTTTCTGTAAGTAAGTAATTACAGTGTATTGTAAGTCCTTCCGTAACGTGATATGTAAGTAGGTTATGCCATAATAAGTAATCATTGCGTATTGTGAGTGAGTAAGCAAGTAACGCAATGCAAAATATTGTAGGCAGTCTTTTTCATGTATTGTAAGTTATGTTTGTAAGTTAGTAAAATAAGCATTAAAGAAAATTGGGCAAGTGAAACTCTTTTTTCAACGATTAAGGTGGCCGAACACAGTTTTCGCGCGCGCTTTTGTTGATGCAATTCAGCGCGCGCACAAGGATTGCAAAATACAAACATGCCGTCAATAGAGCGATCATTTTATTTACTCAACACCCGCAGTATATGTGCTATTTTTCTCTATAATTGAACGCAGTGTATTGATGGCTTTAGTCTTTTATCACAAATATATGTTAGAATAGGTAATGATGCAAAGAACTCAGCAATTCTCAGCTTTTTCTTTGTTACCGAAAGAACCCAGTTAAATGCAGCGCATGCGTAGTAAGTCAAGAAATTGCGATTGAATGAAAATTTACACTCTCGGAAATACGCCTATTTCTCGAGAACCACTCATTAGAATTTCACGAAATTTGGCACGAAAATACTTTAGGAAATAAGTAACTGGAGTATTGAAAATAATTGAACTTTAACAAAGGAAACTCTAGATATTCCAGTAAACCTTCAACAAGAGATAATTAAAGATCTCTCTGTTAAGTTATTAGCAAAATGGTGTTAACTTGTGAGAATCGTTACAAGCTTGTTGCATGCAAATTGTAAAGAAAATCTAATGACTAGATTTTCTACAAATAAACAAAACCGATTTTAAAGGCCCGTTTATTTTTATTCGTGTTGCCATGGCAACGACACATACGTCAGCTTAACCATCAAAAAACCAAAGTTTGTGTTGTTAACTTGCTTGCTGCCATTTTAGGCGACCGAGAGATCAAGGGTTTCAGAGAAAAAGGTGAATGAAACACAGGTATCAAAAACTGTGTTCAGCTACCTTAACACAATATAAAGTCCAGTGCTTTTAGGAGAATTTTTAATTCGTGCAGTTTTGCTAGTTTGCTCCCCATACACGATTATTCATATTACTCGAAAAAAGTACTTTGACATTATTTCTCAAACAATTTTTTTTTTTTGGAAAACGGAAGGTAAATGAAAGCAAGATCAACATTCCTACCAACTGTAAACGTGATAGTGCCGTTGAAAGGTCCTCTGTGCGCTGGTTTACTCTGTGCTTCACATCTGTGACATCCTGACGGCTTCTCTGCTATGATGATTTTAACAAATAGAATAAGAAGCTCTTTCCTAAATTCGTATCTCTACTTTAACATTAACAATGCATTAATACGTAAATTAATTGTCCGTTTTTAACAGGTAAATTCTTCATTAAGCCTGGTGGCCCATAAACGCGGCACTTATCATTGGTTCCGCACCATGAAGCAACTAGGAGTATATGCACTACTACTAACCAATCGATGAAATGTTAGTCTCTGGAAGGCTTAACCTCATAGAGTTAAAACCCGCATATAAAAACCTAATGATTTCAGAACCTACAGGCTGAAATTTGGCATTTAATCACCCAAAAATATATGAACCTGTTCAGCCTGGCAAAAAAAAATAAGTTCTTATTCAAAAATATGACTCCAATTATGATAGTCTAAATTATGAATTTTAACAAAATCTGACAAAAAGTTATTGTCTATGTTTTCTTTGGTTTACATTTTTTTGGGTTTCACTAGAAATATGTTTTCCACAAAGCTACAGTGTAATATAGACGATTCAAAATCTAAATATCTTATAAAAAAATACGAACCTATTAAGAACCTAATCAGCTTGAATTGTGAAAAACTACCCTAAAATATAAGAACCTGTGCAGCTTGACCTCCAAAATTCTAGGTTCTTATATGTGGGTGTTTACTGTACTCCTGGGTGGAGAGAGCGAGTCGGAAAGTAAAGTTTATTGATTAAGAACACAACTCAGTGACTGCAGCCAGAGTTCAACCTTTTTGGACCGCTGGATATGGAGTCCAGCACCCTAAACATTGCACCACCACTCCTCTACAAGTCATCACACCTATTAGTAATAGTAATTGGACCGAGTGGAGTAGAATTCAGGGAGAAATCGCGCGAGTAATTTCAAAATAGGACGAGCGCGAAGCGGGAGGTCGATTTGAAATTACGAGCGCGTACGACACGAGTACGACACGAGGTCCAATTACTAATTAGTCGCATCTATAACAAATTTCGGCAATAAAAATGTCTTTTGAGAAATTCTTTTAGGCGAAGACGTCTGTAGCGCTTTTCAAAAGTTTTGAAAACTGTAGGAGACATTGCCAAGGAAACCATTAAAGCGCGCGTAATCCTCCGTAGGAAAAAGGATGGCGACTGGTACATTTACCCATAGTTCTTAGCGGACGAAAACATTAACAACGTTCATAAAAACGTACAGAAACGTTATACAATCTTCAAACCTAGGCTACTTAATGTCCTTAGTACAGGGACATATATTGTAAAAATTCGTTTTTCTTTGTGCCTTTTAGGCTGTGTTAGGTTCGCAAGGCCTCGTGGTAAAATGTACATCCGCCATCTTTTTTCCTACGGTGGATTGAAGCGCGAATCACGTGGGTATCCATTACAGGTATCCAATTACAAAAGTTCAAATTGGATACCTGTAATTGGACACCCACGTGATCGCGCGCCGATTATGTGACAAATAGGCGCGCGGAGAACCAATCACGATCGAGAATTTTGTTATAAGACACCTTTAGATTCACGTTTCCCGTGAACGGCTAACCGCTAGGGATCACGTGACCAGAGCCAGACGTCACGTTTGAGGTTTTCGACTCGCGTTTTGAACGTCAAGAAGTAGGTTTTCACGTAAGTCATTTACCACAAACTTTATTGCCTTGAATTGTATTTTATGCCACGTACAAATGCCGAAATCGAATAAAGTGACCCTTTTTCTACAAATCGGATGAGTGTTTCAGGCAAATAAGCAATTACCTAGCCTTTTGTTGTTATTTGAAGAAAGGCACTTATCCTAAGTGGAAATCCAATATGGCGGCGGCTTAAGTCGAATGTGTGTTTTATGATGCTTTAGTTCTTTAGAAAACTACACATACTAGAAAACATTTCCTTTTTTTCAAATTAGGCGTTATTTTGACAATTTCTACTGTATTGACAGGATGATTTCTATTTGCTCCAATTGACTTCAATCTAAATCTGTTTACGCCCGAATGGCGAACGGCAAACGTCTAACCTCAAACCGCAGTTTGACGTTTGCGGTAAACGTGGATCTAAAGGTCTCTATAGATACGATTATGCCCATAATACCATAAATTGAAAAAGATATTCACAGGCAACATATGACGATGGAATCACTCTCTTTAGTCTGTATTACTTCAAAGAGCAAAGGTTAAGATGAGATGAAGACGAAAACTGACAAACACACACACACACAGATTCTCATACCAGCCATTCCTCGTAGGCTTCAACAGCTACTTCAAGATCTGGGTCTGTACTACAGCTATCAAGAGCATCTGAAATTTAAATATATTCACCAGTTTAAATCTCTTTACACAGTACGGAGAGATCTTTACTATTGTGATAAATAACTTGACTTTGGTGGTAGCATAACACTGCCTTTCAAAGATCAGCGATCAGCCAATCGTGTTCGCAAAGAAATCCATTCTCTAGCATCTAGGATTGATGTCAGCGTGAAACCCGTTTTTACAGGCGGAAAACTATCAAAAAACCTTGACCGTAAAGGAAAACAAGCTCCCGGTCGTCAGCACGCAATGCGTTGTTTATTCATTTGAGTTAATTTGTGTGATACAAATGATGTCGACTTTACTGCCCGACACTTACATCAACATATCAAAAAACATCGTTACTCTGCCGCAGGGAATCATCTCGAGACGTAGCATGGTTTGCACAAAGCAGTTATTTACATCTCTTTAGTCTTGTTGAAATGTAAAAGCAAGTTTGACAGTTTAATGCTATTCATTAAGGACATCAAGTCTTCGTTAAACACGCAGAAACACTCCATTGGCGCCAAGCATTTTACTTGACACAGTCATTCTTTTTTAGAGTTTTTACACAAATATATATATTTTCATTTTCGTTTTCTTTTGTTCTTTTTTTTCTAAATTATACGGCATAGGACCCACAAATATTTCATCTATTGTTTCATATTTTTCTTTATATATTTACTTTCTTGACTGGACAATGGCGTAAAGCAGCGCGGAAACGTCGTCGGTTTGTTTTTCAGAGAGTTCTAGAATAGTTTTTAAAAAATCCTCTAGCGTTTAATTTCTTGTTAAAACCGTTTTCAAATCCTCGTCTGTCATGGACAGTAATAATATGATTAAGATATTTTTTTAAAGCCACTAAAAACCTTTACATTTTGCTCCAACAGTGCGACATTCACTATTAGGCCATTAAAACCCCGAAATACAGTAAAAACCGGCGTGTAACAACCTAGTGGTTTAAGAACATGTTGGCAGAAATTTGCCATTTAATAAACAAAAGATAACAACCCGTTCAGACAAGTAAGATCGAGCAGCGGTTCTTATATGTGGGCCACAGCTAAATTATGATAAACGTTTTAACCAAGCAGTGTGACTTTGAGATTGCAAACTTATATTACAAAAAAATACTGTAAATGTAAGGGCTAAACACAGTTTATTCGTTTATTTTTCTGGTAATCAACAATTATATTTCTTTCATAGAAATTAAGAACCTAATTAAGAATCTACCAAGCTTAAATTGCCAATAACTACCCCAAAATACAAGAATCTATTTTGCTAGACTTCCAGAAATGTAGGTTCTTACACGCGGATTTTTACTGTATTAACAGCCCTAGGGGGAGCATAGCAATTAACTGATTGAAACTTTGTTTAGGCCTACTGAGAGAGAGGGTGTAATGACGAGGGGATGATATTAATAAGGTGATTTACTGTACTGTCATCAAATCATGTATCAGTACGTACCTTCTTGCTCTTGAAGCTGGTTAAGTACATGCTGAAAGAGAAGAACAAGACTGATTCACTTTCATTGGAAAAACGTAAAGAGCTATGCCAGTGTCGTCTTGTAGAAACTCTTCACAGATAAATTGTGAACAAATTTCATTTCATTTAGAAGTCAGAAGACTCTAAAACCGTGTATTAAAACACATCAAAGGTTCTAACATTTTTATGGTCTCCTCTTAACAAACATGAAGTGCATGGTTGTCAATTATTTTTAGTGAGGGAGGGTGTAGTAAAATACATAAAAATACAACTGACCCTTCTTTTCTGCCCTCAAATTTTACTTATAAATCTTTGCCAAGATTGGGTACAGAATATTTTGCAACCATATTATAGACTTCTCTTGAGCGGCAACATAACTTAAAGCTAGGTACGGTTTACAACAGCGGCAAAAAATTGAAAACAAACTACTTCATTTAGTTCAACAGAATTTCAATACCTGTAATGATGTTTCTTGCTCTTGAAAAGGTATCAAATCCACTTCTTGGCAAAACAAATCTATCGAGTCAAATAACTCTTTTCTTGCCTTGTCTCTCTGAGCAACAGTGTCAGCTGCCAACAACTCCTCCTACAGAGAAGCAATGCAAAAATTAATTTGTCGTTTGAAATCTGCTCTGTATAGACTTGCCACTTTTCAATCGACTCTCTTCAGGTCGTATTCCAATGAACGCTGCATTGTAAAATCAGTCTGGCGTCCACTTATTAAAGGTTATAGCAATACAAATTACCAAGCTATATGCCTTGTTTAAAAGGGAGGTTATGTATATCCCCATCTGAATTCAGATCTTTTCGTGGCACAATTTTGTAAGGCCTCCTGTTGGAATTTGAACACAGGCTTTGTCCTTGGTCGTGATTTCATGCTCCTCCATACCACGGTTTCAATGTTAAGTTGCTTCATTTCAGTGTCCATGTCCACCTAATGTAGGCGCCCACCGAATACGGGTTCGTAATAAACTTCAGGTAGATATGACGCCAATTTCGGGGGATCAGGTGTCCGTCTAAGGAATGGTGTCCAAGTTTTCTAGGGTCCTCTTAATAGAAGTTTCACCGGAGTATTTCTGTATTTTTGAGATACATTTGCGTGGCTAAACTGAGTATATCTGGTACAACATACACTGTACTACCTTGTCTTTGCACTGACGCAAACACTCCTGAGCTTGTTCAAGAGCACTCTCACACTCTTGTACCTAAATTGAACAAACAAATTTATTGAGAACTGCCAGACCGTATGGTTTCCTGCAGATGATTTTCCAATTTTCCAACTAGTACATCAATGTTTTTCCAGTTACAGAATTAAAGGCCCATTTCAACACGCATTTTTTGTTCGAAAAGGACATTATTGTTCAACTGAACTTAGCCTCTGATTGGTCAAATAGTCTTCCTGTTGATCATAATACATGTATGTGTTTGCGGTGTTCATTCGATTCTCGATATAAAGAATTGCGTGTGAGAGTAAGAAAAACAAGAATGGCATTCGCCTTATCGTGTGCAATAACAAAGTAAAAAGGCCGATGATTTAGCTTTCCATTCATCACTGCAACAAAAATACTAAATAATTGCGTTCTTTGTCAATTTAAAATGCCATATTACAGTTGAAGGTAAAATTCAAATTTAAAGTCAAATTTGAAGTCAAAACTAAGGGTGATAACAATTGACGGAAAGGGAAGTAATACAATTTTACGTGAGTGGTGTTAAAATGGCCTGACCTTAGTAAAACCAGGGACTTTTCCCAGTCCTTCTGCATCGAAATAATTTGTTGAATGAATGATTCGAGGAGAGCACTGAAACATCATTTCTGTTACTCTGTTAATGCTGCGTGGGAATCCGATTCTAGTTTCCACGCGCAAGTAAGCCCTGTCAAGACCCCTGTCAGTAGTCAACAGGAATCGATCGAAAAGAAAACTAAACATGGACTGCAGATGAAACAAAGCTGGCGGCAAAAGTCTTACGTGACATACATAAACAACCTCCGGCAAAGATTAGCGGTTTTGTCGTTCTCATCTCTAACCCCATTCAGTGTTAAACTTCTAGCAACCTTGCTTGCTCAAGAATCACAAGATGGTTCCAATTTTAAATTTGTCAATTGGTATCCCTGGTAATCGGGCGTATTTTTAAAACTTTCCTCTCTACAAAATGAAAAAGTAAAAACTGTCTTGAGAAAAAGTCACCAATCACTAATTTCAGTTGTGTGTCATAAAACACAGGTAAGGTGATCGAGGCACGCAATGTATCACAGATGAAAATGGCTCTTTCACCCCGATAAATGGCAGTTTGGATAGCAGAAGAAACCTTTTGAAGCAAGCTATTTCCCAGAATCACGCTAACACAATAAATAATGTTTGAGCCGAAAGCTCAAATGTCTGTTGTTACACAAGCTTTTTGTTTGTACCTGATGCAAGGATTTCAATGACTCCAAATGAATCTTGTTATTTCTTGTCGAGTCAATTGCTTCTCTGATCACCACAGAAGTCTTTCTATCTCCAGGAGTGGTGTCTCTGTAAGTAAGCGACAAGCATAATAAGTGTTTACCAAGATAATACAACTGTTGAAACTGTTTCAAGGCAGTATCGTACAACCAAAGAAATTTTAACTGAAAGGCATCATAAACAAGACACTTGGTTAATTAGCCTGAAGCTAGGGTACTCTAGTTAGGCTGAAAAACACCACAGCTGGCTAGGGTATGGTTAGCTCTCAGGAATGGTAATTGTAACACTCCATTTCATAAAAAATTTAACTGTTATCCTTTACCTGTTACCCGCTACTGTTACGTGTAAAATATACTTGCCGGATGCACTGCTAACCTTACCTTATTTTTTTAAGATCCCTGACTTCGCTCACTAATTCCAAGAACTGTAAACAGATCGATATCGTAAATGTAATTGTAACTCAAAAAAAAAAAAAACTGTTACAAGCATATACAAGGTACGGAAAAGAACCGTCCATCAGTTTGTTAAAGATGTTCAGTGAACAAAAGTCTGAAAATTTCAATGGAGGCAAGATGCGTTCAGAAAATATGTTCAAAATAGATTTTAATAATAATAATAATAATAATAATAAAAATAAAAATAATAACGATAATAATAATAACAATAACAATAATAATAATAATTTTATTAATACTTTATTATTTTAACAGGGGATTTCTGCTTTCCTAACTGTAGTAGAAATATTTTAACAAGAGTATCCTCTAACCCTCTGAGTGTACTATATAGAACAGGCTATATATCTACATATTCCGTGTAAATAAAGTTTAACAAGTTTAAAGTATCAAGTAGCTGAACTTGCTGCGCAAAAAAGTTTGCTAAATTTGAAGGCATCAACTCTAGTTTTGTTACAATGTAGAAATATCATAAACTGAGCATCACAGGATAAATCTTTAGTCCAGTGTTATCAAGCACTCCATGTACATGTAACACAACTTCAAAGAAAGAAAAATGCCTGACAATCCCTACTGGACATCTCAAATTAATGGCCTTTATAACATCCGTCACTGCATTCAAACGAAGTTTGTCGTAGCCCAGATACCTTGTGGCTGACAGCCTGCTCCATATTTTCCTTGTGTTTAATTGCTTGGGCAGAATAAAATCTCCGTAACTCCTCCATAGCTTTCTCGTTTTCCTTTTGGAATATTAACAGGAAAAATGTGAACAAGATATCATGTAATAATCACACAGTTAGTAACAATCCCAAAATATGCAAATGATACTTTTACAAAGAACGTACTTTGTACATCTTGATAACCTTTCTCAAGGACTCATTTTCTTTTCTCAGTTCTTCCATTCCTTCACTCATAGCTTCACTGAGTGAGAACCTGCGGATCAAATTACCACTGAACAAGAGATTGAATCAAAGAGCTACAAATCAAACTTTAAAATTATAAATATTTATGTCAACTGGAAGTATTTTTATAGCTCAAACTCAGAGCTATAAATCAAAATGCAGAATTAAACATATTTACACTAACTGAAGTATTTTCATACCCAGGAGATAACGAAGGTGGATCATTCTAAAAAAACAAAGGGAAAAAAGCAATTATACTGATATGACTTTTATAACGTCTTTTGTTATAGCGAATACTACTAGTCAAAGTAGCAATACATAGTACTATTTGTATCCATTTGTTTGTTATCATTATCATTATGTGCGAGTCCCTATGAAACCCTTCTCTGCGATCAGTCAGACAAATGAGCAGCAATTTCATTAGCCGGTGGTGCATGGTGCAGATGGACGTGTCACAAAATCCTCAATATAGCTCGTCTGTGCAACGGCTCTCAAAAACTTGTTCTGATATCCCGCAAGTTTTCATGGGTATTTATTCATTTCTGATTGGTAGTTTCTTACACACTTTTTAGCGGAGCTCCAGCGGCCCGAAGGGCCGCCAAGCGGAGCCCCATACTCATATGGGAAAGAAAAAGAAACCCATGAGTTGATTTTCTCATGGTTATCATGGCTAGCGGTATTGCTAGTGGACGCGTGCGCACGACGGCGACGACGGCGACGGAGTTGCCCAACATGGCGGCCATACTCCAAATAATAGGTTGACAGACATGCAGCCTTGGTTTACCGTGTACTTCCTTGATATTGGACATCCAGGTTGTGATCAATTGACACCTGTCAAAACAATGTATCCGCTGACTAGTATCACGTGACCATATCGCGGGCTCAAGTGTACAGCTCCTCGAGGTCACGTGTTTTTTGAAGTTGACCGCTGACCAAGTGCTGGTTATCGATTGGATCGCGGGCTCATATTAGGTTAACTTATTGGAAACAGGGCAGGATTGCTCGGAAGCCGGTTAACGCTAACCCAGGATTAAAAGTTAACCAAATTATAACTTTTTCTTCTATACAAATGTTTTTTGCTGTTTTGTTTTGTTTACAGGGTGATTATTAAAACTCAAAACAGAAGGCCCAACAATACACAGAAAACCTCACCGTAAAGTTGCAAAGCTCAAATCAAAATTCTACCTTTTTCTGGGTTAGCTTAATCAGGCTTTGAACAACCCGGTCCAGGAGCTACGCTTTTAGGCTGGCCTAAATCTATATATTAATTTGATTAGACGAATTCATGCGCAAGGCATATTTTACTCTATTCCCACGATTCATGACCGGAGTCGCGGCTCTATTCAACCCGTTCAGTAAATATAAGATTTTTGACCACTTTTGCTTGTCAGTTTTACCAGAAGGGCATCATGATGATATTTTAGTTGAATACAGCCGTTTACCTTTTGACAGTTGCAGATGTTTGCTAAATATCACGAAATTATAGGTCTTTTTTTCGCGGTTTCTCTTGCGTGTGGCAGAGTTCGTCAACTCTGATCTGTGTTCCTATGATTTGGTTTGGTTCCTTTCAATTGCAAGGACAGGTTTAAGCTCTATGCTCATTTGAAAGAGAGGGCCTAAAATAGTCCGCTTGAAGAAATTAGTTTTTATTGCCACTGTTTTTTATAAGAATATTGTTTTCCCGGCCGAGGCTAGTATTCCTATTTTCCCGCCGATTTTAGGCTGAAATTATTCTCGTGAATATTCTTAGATTATTGCGTGTGATATTTCTATAACACAACAAAAATTGCAATAAACAGACGAATTAGACACATTCTTCTCCAAATCAAAACAACAACTTCCTTTGCACCAACTTATATTGAACTACACTTATCGAGAGCCTGTATGTTAGCAGTGAATGTTTGTTACGCAAGTAATATCTCCGAAACCTTCGGGATATCAGAATATGGGAGCCGTTACGCAAACGTTCAACGCCGGCAGTTTAGGCTGTCCCTGAGGCGAGCTACGCTTTCATGTGGTTCTGGTAAATTTAATTGACCTGTATAAGGTGGTTTACACGTTTTGGACCTGGAAGCCTCATGTGTGACCATTCAAAGGAAAACTATTGACTGTTTATCACGCTGTAGAAGGTGTAGACCTCCCACCTGTTGTTGACCCAATCTTAATCCTGTCTGCCCAAGCAGTTTGCCTGTACCAGCCTGGGTTTGTCCGCAGTCAAAGCCTGTACTTTTAGTCTCAGGTAAACTTAACCCAGCTGATGTAGTTGTTGCAACAGACAGACCAGTCTAAAAGTGAGAGAAATCAACCATCTCATAAGCAATACATAATCCGCACAAAGCTGTTACTGACGTAAATACGTAAATGCCAAACTCTAAATTTGTTTTGTTTTTAACTTGCTAAGACTCGATCATGCTGTGCTTTCCTTAAAAGACAGCCTAAGACTATTAAACCTATGTGCAGCAGCCCTATAGCTGCAACTCAAACACAGGCGAGGCCAGCTAGAAATTATGACCACCTGCTTCAGCAATCAAAGATTGTCCTCTGTGGCTAGAAACTTATACATGCATCCGTTCGTATTCACTAAAACAAGTAAAAGTGAGCATACCGCCAGGCCACTGGTGCTACTCGTCGTTGTACCAAGTTTAATTCCAGTCCCAGTTGCACTTGATGTCGTATTGAAGAGGACACCCAGCTTCTGACCAAGTCCCTCTGTTGTTTGCTGCTGGCCAAACAGTCCAGCTGTCCTAAAACTACTGCCAAACAAGCTTCCTGACAAAGCAGTAAAGAAGTGCTGATCAAGCACAAATTACAGGTATGATTTCAGCGTTACAATCATCAAACGCTTTTAAGCGTAGTGCTTACAAAGACCATGTAGTACTGCCATGTACTTTGCATTTACATTATCCCGGAGAGCGTACAAAGAAATCACTGATACCATTGTGGCAACTATACTGACATCTGTCTCAAACTTGACGCCAATAGCTAGCAATTCATAAACAGTTACATATTGATATTGGTGTCTTCAATCTCAAAACATCCTTAATTAAAAAATTAAGACAGTGGCAAAATAAGATGAATGTGTTACAATATTGAACGATACATTTCTTTTTGATATTTCTATGGAAAGGCAAAATTGATGTCTAGTACATTTGTGACTGCACGAGGACTTCAGCTAAGATAATTCTAGAATAAGCAGCTAGTTCAAATCCAGCCGTGATTCAGGCAATAAATCTTTCAACACCTGTTGCTCCAGATCCAGCAGTTGGTTTTTGTCCAATTAATGACGATGAAGTGCTCAATCCGGTCCGAGATGAATTTCCAAACACACCTCCCTTGCTTGTGCTTGTAGACAAAAACGTAAAACCAGTTGAGCCGATAGCTTCGTTCTTGCATTCACCTTTATGATCGTCCTTTGGTAGGTCCTGTTTATTATAAAAAGCAATATGTTTATAAAAAAAAAGCAATATTCTTACATTATAGAGTACATGATATTTCTGTTTTCGAATGTATTTAGTGTCTGGACGGTGTTAAAGTAATTTTGGAGCCAGCCAGCAGGCATTAAAGCCTAATATGCATGACGCATATAACATAACTTCTGGCAGAAATGTTATTAGCGTCAGTCATACGGCTCGTGTGTTTTTTGTTGTTGTTGCTTTTTGGTTAGTTTTGGAGTTTAGAGAAAGGAAGAATTTTACCCGCTTAGTTGAAAACAGAAAATTCTATTGTGCTTACAAATTTTGAACACACAAAATTATATTCTTTTGAAAATCTCAGCCTCGAGTTTATTCTTAAAATATTCATAAAATTTCGCCAATTCCAGCCTCGATATTCTTATAAAATATATCCTTATAAAGAAGAGTGCAAAATATTACTGGAAGTGTCTTTTCTTTTACAGATATCACATGTATATTTGCCCAGTTTCGAGAGTTTGAATTTTGCTATACCCCAGCAAAACTTGTAATAAACAGACGAACTACACACATTCTTCTCCAAACTCAAAACAATAACTTCCTTTGCACCGACGTATACTGAACTACACTTATCGAGAGCCCGTATGTTAGCAGTGAATGTTTGTTATGCAAGTAATATCGCCCAAACCTTCGGGATATCAGAACAAGATTATGGGAGCCCTTACGCAAACGGTCTAAACCGGCAGTGTAGATTGTCTGTGACGCAGGCTAAACTTTCAAGTGGTACTGGTAAATGTATCTACCTGTATAAGGTGGTTTACACGTTTTGGTTCTGGAAGCCTCGTGTGTGACCATTGAAAGGAAAACTATTGACTGTTTATCGTACTGTATAAGGTGCAGACCTCCTACCTGTTGTTGACCCAATCTTAATCCTGTCTGTCCAAGCAGTTTGCCTGTATCAGCCTGGGTTTGTCCGCAGTCAAAGTCTGTACTTTTAGTCTCGGGTAAACTTAACCCGGCTGATGAAGTTGTTGCAACAGACAGACCAGTCTAAAAGTGAGAGAAATCAAACACATCATGAGCAAAACACAATCACAAAGCTGCTACGTATAAGTAAATGCCAAACTCGAAATCTGTTTTTTCTTAGCTTTCTGAGACTCAATCATTCTCTGCTATCCTTAGAAGACAGCCTAAGACTATTAAATGTATGTGCAGCAGCTATAGCAGCAACTCAAACACAGGCGAGGCCAGCTAGAAATTATGACCACCTACGTCCTTCACTTATCAAAGATTGTCTTCTGTGGCTAGCAACTTATACATGCACCCATCCGCATTCACTCAATGTAAAACAAGTAAAAGTGAGCATACCGCCAGGCCACTGGTGCTACTCGTCGTTGTACCAAGTTTAATTCCAGTCCCAGTTGCACTTGATGTCATATTGAACAGGACTCCTGGCTTCTGACCAAATCCTTCTGTTGTTTGCTGCTGGCCAAACAGTCCAGCTGTCCTAGAACTACTCTCAAACAAGCTTCCTGACAAAGCAGTAAAGAAAGTGCTACTCAAGCAAAAATTACAGGTATGATTGCAGCATTACAATCATCAAACACTTTTCAGTGTAGTGCAAACAAAAATCATGTAGCAATACGATGTACTGTGCATTTACAGCACTCTGTAGAGCGTGCTTAGAAATCATTAACACCATTGTGGCAAATACTATCTGTCTCAAACGTGATTCCAATAGCAGCAATTCACGACCAATTACATATTGATTTTGGTATCCTCCACCCCAAAACGTTCTTGGAAATTAAGACAGTGGCAAAATAATATTAATATGTTGCAGTATTGAACGAGACATTTCTTTTTGATATTTCCATGGAGTGGCAAAATTGAGGTCTAGTACATTTGTGAATGCACGAGGACATCAGCTAAGATCATTCTGGATCCAGCCATGATTCAGGTAACAAGTTTTTCCACACCTGTTGCTCCAGATCCAGTTTTTGGTGTTTCTCCAATTAATGACGATGAAGTGCCAAATCCGGTCCCAGATGAATTTCCAAACACAACTCCCTTGCTTGTGCTTGTAGACAAAAACGTAAAACCAGTTGAGCCGATAGCTTCGTTCTTGCATTCACCTTCATGATTGTCCTTTGGTTGTTCCTGTTTATTATAAAAAGCAATATGTTTATAAAAAAGCAATATTCTTACATTATAGCGTATGATATTTCTGTTTTCGAATGTATTTAGTGTCTGGATGGTGTTAAAGTAATTTTGGAGCCAGCCAGCAGGCATTAATATAGAAATAAAAAACGCGCCCGAGTGCATTGTTGAGTTATATAAGCACGCGGGAATTTTTAAGAACATGAGAGAAGTGCATAGAGAAGCACGAGGCGCAGCCGAGTGCTTCTCGCACTTCTCGAGTGTTCTTAAAAATTCCCAAGTGCTTATATAACTCAACAATGCACGAAGGGCAAGTTTTTTTATTTCTTTTATAAAATGTAAACCACCACATTAACATAAAGACATATTAAACAAGAAAAGGATTGCGAATTTTAATTAATCAAAATAAGTATTCTCCTTACATGTACATGCTTTCTTTTTATTGGCTTAAATGCTGAATGAAAAGTAAAACCGTTCCCTTTGTGGCAAGAAACAAACGTTTTCTAAAAAAAGTCAGAACGGTTCTAAAGAAATTATTACAGCAAAAAGAATCTTCGAAAGCTGAAGCAGTTCCCCAGTTCACTGACTTTTGCTCTGAGGAGGATAAAGATTGATTTGCATTGAACCGATTGTGCAAGAATTGAACATGCCGCCAAGCATTTCGCTGTGGATCGTTGTGGTGGATGATCGGCTGTGCGTTTCAACCACTCTGCCTGATACTTCTGCTGCTTTTGGCTGACTAAAAGGCTCATCGCATTGTGGAGATTTCTGTTTTGTCTGGTCGGCCCCTTGTAGAGCAGTAGACAAGACATCACTACATTTCCTGAGCTGGATAGACGACGGACGAGAATTGTAATGCTGGAGACTATTCGGGTTTCTGTGTCCCGAAATGTGGCAGATGTGGCGATCTGACAAACCGGCTTGAGACCACAAGGTTATCGCTGTCGCCCGAACACAGTGATTTGTGTAAACTTTGGAAAGCTTGGCCTTTGTACTTATTTCTTTCATCATGTTTCCAAGAGTGTTGACACCAAGCGGGCGGTTTTCGTACCAGATTTCGGGTGTGATGGCGGATTCATTCCAGTCGCGTCGAGGTTGCTGAAATAAGGCTTCGCATTTCGGATTCAGCTTGGAGATATACAAGCTCAGCGCTCGGTAGCCGTCGTTCTCACTCTCTGTTTCGTACATACGAGCCGTCTTCTCAAAGCTGGATCGGTCTTGAAGTCCACCGGGATGGTTTTTGGTGGTCTCGTCGTGGGTCATAGTAACGTAGCGCTTGCCTTGCTCGTCTACTTCAAATGCAAAACTCGTCGGCTTCAAATTTCTCTGCCCTTCACGACCTCTTCTACACCAGTAGAGAACAACATGGAACCACACGTTTCTCAGCAAAGACCATGGATTTGCAAGGCTTAATACTGGACCAGCTTTCAATTTCTGCAAGTCGTCAACTGGCATGGCCTCTTTGTGCTGCACATTTTCCTTCCCTTGCTGTTTCAGGCTCTTAATTTTGGCGTTCAGCATACGGTTGGAATTTGAAAACATTGAAGAATTTAGCTTCAAACTTCTGTTATAAGGTGGGTTGTTCAAATGCCTCTCTATTGCATTTCTGAACGTAATTAAGGACGACTTGCTGTACTCTTCACCCGTTTTGCTTCGTGCTTCTGTATAAAACTGTGACAGACTGTTGTCAAGTTGTTCGTCGCTCATTTCCTCTAGTTTTGGCAGCACAGTAACTTTTTGTGCACCCCATTCTAGGAAAAGAAAACATTTTTTCCAACTCAGCCTTTAAGTGTTGCAAGCGTATTTCGAGTGGTTAACTGTTAAATGATATACGCAACAGCTGCTAGAAAACATTTAATTGTATAAACAAGTGAAATGTTGCTTTTTGTTGACAAAGATGTAGATAAGCCAGTATAACTCATTATTTAGGAAGCATTGTAATATGCTTTTTTCGTCATTCTGCCTTTTAAATTAAAACAGGTTTTAAGTTTTAGTGTTTGAGATGTGTATTGGATTGTAGTCATGTTTACGTAAATTCATACCTTTGAAAGCGTTTACTGCCCAATTTGTCGAGCTCTTCGTAGACTTTGCTTGCGTTTCCACCAAAAGCCGGTTTCTCTCCGCTTCTGTCAGTTCTGCAAACCGTTTTTTCTTTGGAACAGGTGCCTCATTTTGAGACTCCTTAACGCTGCTACTTTTCTCGGCGTTCAGGAATTCGAACCCGAGTTGAAACCGTGGAAATTCTTCAGCCATAATGGCGGACGGACTAGCTGATTCTCAAATTTTGTCCAGGGCAAAATTTTCGTGACGTAGCTTGCGTGCATATGTTGAGTTATAATGCACGCGCGTGACGTAAGCAGAGTGCTTTATGGAGCTATAATGAACTCGAACTGACCAATCACAGCGCGCGCAATTACTCGAACATTTTATAAAGCCTGATATCACGTATATAACATAACTTCTGGCAGAAATGTTTTTAGCGTCAATCATACGGCTCGTGCTGTGTTTTTTGTTTTTGTTGCTTTTTGGTTAGTTTTGCAGTTTAGAGAAAGGAAGAATTTTACCCGCTTAGTTGAAAACAGAAAATTCTATTGTGCTTACAAATTTTGAACACACAAAATTATATTCTTTTCAAAATCTCAGCCTCGAGTTTATTCTTAAAATTTTCTTAAAATTTCGCAAATTCCAGCCTCGATATTATTAAATATATCCTTATAAAGAAGAGTGCAAAACGTTACACGAAGTGTCTTTTCTTTTACAGATATCACGTGTATATTTGCCCAATTTCGAGAGTTTGAATTTTGCTATACCACAGCAAAACTTACAATAAACAGACGAACTACACACATTCTTCTCCAAACTCAAAACAATAACTTCCGTTGCGCCAACGTACATTGAACTACACTTATCGAGAGCCCGCATGTTAGCAGTAAGTGTTTGTTACGCAAGTATTATCTCCCAAACCTTTGAGATATCAGAACATTCCACACCGGCAGTGTAGACTGTCCGTGAGGCAGGCTACACTTTCATCTACTTCTGGTAAGTGTAATTTACCTGTATAAGGTGGTTTACACGTTTTGGCTCCGGAAGCCTAGTTTGTGACCATTCAAAGGAAAGCTATGACTGTTTATCATGCTGTAAGGTATAGACCTCCTACCTGTTGTTGACCCAATCTTAATCCTGTCTGCCCAAGCAGTTTGCCTGTATCAGCCTGGGTTTGTCCGCAGTCAAAGTCTGTACATTTAGTCTCAGGTAAACTTAACCCAGCTGATGAAGTTGTTGCAACAGACAGACCAGTCTAAAAGTGAGAGAAATAAAACACCTCATGAGCAAAACACAATCACAAAGCTGCTACGTATATGTAAATACCAAACTCGAAATTTCTTTTTTCTTAACTTGCTGAGACTCAATCATGCTGTGCTATCTTTAGAAGACAGCCTAAGACTATAAATGTACTTGCAGCAGCTATAGCAGCAACTCAAACACAGGCGAGGCCAGCTAGAAGTTATGACCACCTACTTCAGTTATCTAAGATTGTCTTCTGTGGCTAACAACTTATACATGCATCCGTTCGTATTCACTCAATGTAAAACAAGTAAAAGTGAGCATACCGCCAGGCCACTGGTGCCACTCGTCGTTGTACCAAGTTTAATTCCAGTCCCAGTTGCACTTGATGTCGTATTGAACAGGACTCCTGGCTTCCGACCAAGTCCTTCTGTTGTTTGCTGCTGGCCAAACAGTCCAGCTGTCCTAAAACTACTGCCAAACAAGCCTCCTGACAAAGCAGTAAAGAAGTGCTGATCAAGCACAAATTACAGGTATGATTTCAGCGTTACAATCATCAAACGCTTTTAAGCGTAGTGCTTACAAAGACCATGTAGTACTGCCATGTACTTTGCATTTACATTATCCCGGAGAGCGTACAAAGAAATCACTGATACCATTGTGGCAACTATACTGACATCTGTCTCAAACTTGACGCCAATAGCTAGCAATTCATAAACAGTTACATATTGATATTGGTGTCTTCAATCTCAAAACATCCTTAATTAAAAAATTAAGACAGTGGCAAAATAAGATGAATGTGTTACAATATTGAACGATACATTTCTTTTTGATATTTCTATGGAAAGGCAAAATTGATGTCTAGTACATTTGTGACTGCACGAGGACTTCAGCTAAGATAATTCTAGAATAAGCAGCTAGTTCAAATCCAGCCGTGATTCAGGCAATAAATCTTTCAACACCTGTTGCTCCAGATCCAGCAGTTGGTTTTTGTCCAATTAATGACGATGAAGTGCTCAATCCGGTCCGAGATGAATTTCCAAACACACCTCCCTTGCTTGTGCTTGTAGACAAAAACGTAAAACCAGTTGAGCCGATAGCTTCGTTCTTGCATTCACCTTTATGATCGTCCTTTGGTAGGTCCTGTTTATTATAAAAAGCAATATGTTAATAAAAAAAAAAAGCAATATTCTTACATTATAGAGTACATGATATTTCTGTTTTCGAATGTATTTAGTGTCTGGACGGTGTTAAAGTAATTTTGGAGCCAGCCAGCAGGCATTAAAGCCTAATATGCATGACGCATATAACATAACTTCTGGCAGAAATGTTATTAGCGTCAGTCATACGGCTCGTGTGTTTTTTGTTGTTGTTGCTTTTTGGTTAGTTTTGGAGTTTAGAGAAAGGAAGAATTTTACCCGCTTAGTTGAAAACAGAAAATTCTATTGTGCTTACAAATTTTGAACACACAAAATTATATTCTTTTGAAAATCTCAGCCTCGAGTTTATTCTTAAAATATTCATAAAATTTCGCCAATTCCAGCCTCGATATTCTTATAAAATATATCCTTATAAAGAAGAGTGCAAAATATTACTGGAAGTGTCTTTTCTTTTACAGATATCACATGTATATTTGCCCAGTTTCGAGAGTTTGAATTTTGCTATACCCCAGCAAAACTTGTAATAAACAGACGAACTACACACATTCTTCTCCAAACTCAAAACAATAACTTCCTTTGCACCGACGTATACTGAACTACACTTATCGAGAGCCCGTATGTTAGCAGTGAATGTTTGTTATGCAAGTAATATCGCCCAAACCTTCGGGATATCAGAACAAGATTATGGGAGCCCTTACGCAAACGGTCTAAACCGGCAGTGTAGATTGTCTGTGACGCAGGCTAAACTTTCAAGTGGTACTGGTAAATGTATCTACCTGTATAAGGTGGTTTACACGTTTTGGTTCTGGAAGCCTCGTGTGTGACCATTGAAAGGAAAACTATTGACTGTTTATCGTACTGTATAAGGTGCAGACCTCCTACCTGTTGTTGACCCAATCTTAATCCTGTCTGTCCAAGCAGTTTGCCTGTATCAGCCTGGGTTTGTCCGCAGTCAAAGTCTGTACTTTTAGTCTCGGGTAAACTTAACCCGGCTGATGAAGTTGTTGCAACAGACAGACCAGTCTAAAAGTGAGAGAAATCAAACACATCATGAGCAAAACACAATCACAAAGCTGCTACGTATAAGTAAATGCCAAACTCGAAATCTGTTTTTTCTTAGCTTTCTGAGACTCAATCATTCTCTGCTATCCTTAGAAGACAGCCTAAGACTATTAAATGTATGTGCAGCAGCTATAGCAGCAACTCAAACACAGGCGAGGCCAGCTAGAAATTATGACCACCTACGTCCTTCACTTATCAAAGATTGTCTTCTGTGGCTAGCAACTTATACATGCACCCATCCGCATTCACTCAATGTAAAACAAGTAAAAGTGAGCATACCGCCAGGCCACTGGTGCTACTCGTCGTTGTACCAAGTTTAATTCCAGTCCCAGTTGCACTTGATGTCATATTGAACAGGACTCCTGGCTTCTGACCAAATCCTTCTGTTGTTTGCTGCTGGCCAAACAGTCCAGCTGTCCTAGAACTACTCTCAAACAAGCTTCCTGACAAAGCAGTAAAGAAAGTGCTACTCAAGCAAAAATTACAGGTATGATTGCAGCATTACAATCATCAAACACTTTTCAGTGTAGTGCAAACAAAAATCATGTAGCAATACGATGTACTGTGCATTTACAGCACTCTGTAGAGCGTGCTTAGAAATCATTAACACCATTGTGGCAAATACTATCTGTCTCAAACGTGATTCCAATAGCAGCAATTCACGACCAATTACATATTGATTTTGGTATCCTCCACCCCAAAACGTTCTTGGAAATTAAGACAGTGGCAAAATAATATTAATATGTTGCAGTATTGAACGAGACATTTCTTTTTGATATTTCCATGGAGTGGCAAAATTGAGGTCTAGTACATTTGTGAATGCACGAGGACATCAGCTAAGATCATTCTGGATCCAGCCATGATTCAGGTAACAAGTTTTTCCACACCTGTTGCTCCAGATCCAGTTTTTGGTGTTTCTCCAATTAATGACGATGAAGTGCCAAATCCGGTCCCAGATGAATTTCCAAACACAACTCCCTTGCTTGTGCTTGTAGACAAAAACGTAAAACCAGTTGAGCCGATAGCTTCGTTCTTGCATTCACCTTCATGATTGTCCTTTGGTTGTTCCTGTTTATTATAAAAAGCAATATGTTTATAAAAAAGCAATATTCTTACATTATAGCGTATGATATTTCTGTTTTCGAATGTATTTAGTGTCTGGATGGTGTTAAAGTAATTTTGGAGCCAGCCAGCAGGCATTAATATAGAAATAAAAAACGCGCCCGAGTGCATTGTTGAGTTATATAAGCACGCGGGAATTTTTAAGAACATGAGAGAAGTGCATAGAGAAGCACGAGGCGCAGCCGAGTGCTTCTCGCACTTCTCGAGTGTTCTTAAAAATTCCCAAGTGCTTATATAACTCAACAATGCACGAAGGGCAAGTTTTTTTATTTCTTTTATAAAATGTAAACCACCACATTAACATAAAGACATATTAAACAAGAAAAGGATTGCGAATTTTAATTAATCAAAATAAGTATTCTCCTTACATGTACATGCTTTCTTTTTATTGGCTTAAATGCTGAATGAAAAGTAAAACCGTTCCCTTTGTGGCAAGAAACAAACGTTTTCTAAAAAAAGTCAGAACGGTTCTAAAGAAATTATTACAGCAAAAAGAATCTTCGAAAGCTGAAGCAGTTCCCCAGTTCACTGACTTTTGCTCTGAGGAGGATAAAGATTGATTTGCATTGAACCGATTGTGCAAGAATTGAACATGCCGCCAAGCATTTCGCTGTGGATCGTTGTGGTGGATGATCGGCTGTGCGTTTCAACCACTCTGCCTGATACTTCTGCTGCTTTTGGCTGACTAAAAGGCTCATCGCATTGTGGAGATTTCTGTTTTGTCTGGTCGGCCCCTTGTAGAGCAGTAGACAAGACATCACTACATTTCCTGAGCTGGATAGACGACGGACGAGAATTGTAATGCTGGAGACTATTCGGGTTTCTGTGTCCCGAAATGTGGCAGATGTGGCGATCTGACAAACCGGCTTGAGACCACAAGGTTATCGCTGTCGCCCGAACACAGTGATTTGTGTAAACTTTGGAAAGCTTGGCCTTTGTACTTATTTCTTTCATCATGTTTCCAAGAGTGTTGACACCAAGCGGGCGGTTTTCGTACCAGATTTCGGGTGTGATGGCGGATTCATTCCAGTTGCGTCGAGGTTGCTGAAATAAGGCTTCGCATTTCGGATTCAGCTTGGAGATATACAAGCTCAGCGCTCGGTAGCCGTCGTTCTCACTCTCTGTTTCGTACATACGAGCCGTCTTCTCAAAGCTGGATCGGTCTTGAAGTCCACCGGGATGGTTTTTGGTGGTCTCGTCGTGGGTCATAGTAACGTAGCGCTTGCCTTGCTCGTCTACTTCAAATGCAAAACTCGTCGGCTTCAAATTTCTCTGCCCTTCACGACCTCTTCTACACCAGTAGAGAACAACATGGAACCACACGTTTCTCAGCAAAGACCATGGATTTGCAAGGCTTAATACTGGACCAGCTTTCAATTTCTGCAAGTCGTCAACTGGCATGGCCTCTTTGTGCTGCACATTTTCCTTCCCTTGCTGTTTCAGGCTCTTAATTTTGGCGTTCAGCATACGGTTGGAATTTGAAAACATTGAAGAATTTAGCTTCAAACTTCTGTTATAAGGTGGGTTGTTCAAATGCCTCTCTATTGCATTTCTGAACGTAATTAAGGACGACTTGCTGTACTCTTCACCCGTTTTGCTTCGTGCTTCTGTATAAAACTGTGACAGACTGTTGTCAAGTTGTTCGTCGCTCATTTCCTCTAGTTTTGGCAGCACAGGAACTTTTTGTGCACCCCATTCTAGGAAAAGAAAACATTTTTTCCAACTCAGCCTTTAAGTGTTGCAAGCGTATTTCGAGTGGTTAACTGTTAAATGATATACGCAACAGCTGCTAGAAAACATTTAATTGTATAAACAAGTGAAATGTTGCTTTTTGTTGACAAAGATGTAGATAAGCCAGTATAACTCATTATTTAGGAAGCATTGTAATATGCTTTTTTCGTCATTCTGCCTTTTAAATTAAAACAGGTTTTAAGTTTTAGTGTTTGAGATGTGTATTGGATTGTAGTCATGTTTACGTAAATTCATACCTTTGAAAGCGTTTACTGCCCAATTTGTCGAGCTCTTCGTAGACTTTGCTTGCGTTTCCACCAAAAGCCGGTTTCTCTCCGCTTCTGTCAGTTCTGCAAACCGTTTTTTCTTTGGAACAGGTGCCTCATTTTGAGACTCCTTAACGCTGCTACTTTTCTCGGCGTTCAGGAATTCGAACCCGAGTTGAAACCGTGGAAATTCTTCAGCCATAATGGCGGACGGACTAGCTGATTCTCAAATTTTGTCCAGGGCAAAATTTTCGTGACGTAGCTTGCGTGCATATGTTGAGTTATAATGCACGCGCGTGACGTAAGCAGAGTGCTTTATGGAGCTATAATGAACTCGAACTGACCAATCACAGCGCGCGCAATTACTCGAACATTTTATAAAGCCTGATATCACGTATATAACATAACTTCTGGCAGAAATGTTTTTAGCGTCAATCATACGGCTCGTGCTGTGTTTTTTGTTTTTGTTGCTTTTTGGTTAGTTTTGCAGTTTAGAGAAAGGAAGAATTTTACCCGCTTAGTTGAAAACAGAAAATTCTATTGTGCTTACAAATTTTGAACACACAAAATTATATTCTTTTCAAAATCTCAGCCTCGAGTTTATTCTTAAAATTTTCTTAAAATTTCGCAAATTCCAGCCTCGATATTATTAAATATATCCTTATAAAGAAGAGTGCAAAACGTTACACGAAGTGTCTTTTCTTTTACAGATATCACGTGTATATTTGCCCAATTTCGAGAGTTTGAATTTTGCTATACCACAGCAAAACTTACAATAAACAGACGAACTACACACATTCTTCTCCAAACTCAAAACAATAACTTCCGTTGCGCCAACGTACATTGAACTACACTTATCGAGAGCCCGCATGTTAGCAGTAAGTGTTTGTTACGCAAGTATTATCTCCCAAACCTTTGAGATATCAGAACATTCCACACCGGCAGTGTAGACTGTCCGTGAGGCAGGCTACACTTTCATCTACTTCTGGTAAGTGTAATTTACCTGTATAAGGTGGTTTACACGTTTTGGCTCCGGAAGCCTAGTTTGTGACCATTCAAAGGAAAGCTATGACTGTTTATCATGCTGTAAGGTATAGACCTCCTACCTGTTGTTGACCCAATCTTAATCCTGTCTGCCCAAGCAGTTTGCCTGTATCAGCCTGGGTTTGTCCGCAGTCAAAGTCTGTACATTTAGTCTCAGGTAAACTTAACCCAGCTGATGAAGTTGTTGCAACAGACAGACCAGTCTAAAAGTGAGAGAAATAAAACACCTCATGAGCAAAACACAATCACAAAGCTGCTACGTATATGTAAATACCAAACTCGAAATTTCTTTTTTCTTAACTTGCTGAGACTCAATCATGCTGTGCTATCTTTAGAAGACAGCCTAAGACTATAAATGTACTTGCAGCAGCTATAGCAGCAACTCAAACACAGGCGAGGCCAGCTAGAAGTTATGACCACCTACTTCAGTTATCTAAGATTGTCTTCTGTGGCTAGCAACTTATACATGCATCCGTTCGTATTCACTCAATGTAAAACAAGTAAAAGTGAGCATACCGCCAGGCCACTGGTGCCACTCGTCGTTGTACCAAGTTTAATTCCAGTCCCAGTTGCACTTGATGTCGTATTGAACAGGACTCCTGGCTTCCGACCAAGTCCTTCTGTTGTTTGTGGCTGCTGGCCAAACAGTCCAGCTGTCTTAGAGCTACTGCCAAACAAGCTTGCTGAGGAAGTAGTAAGGAAAGTGCTGCTCAATTAAATATTACAGGTGTGATTGCAGCATTACAATCATCAAACACTTTTCAGTGTAGTGCAAACAAAAATCATGTAGCAATACGATGTAGTGTGCATTTACAGCACTCTGTAGAGCGTATTTAGAAATCATTGACACCATTGTGGCAAATACTATCTGTCTCAAACGTGATCCCGATAGCAGCAATTCACGAACAATTACATATTGATTTTGGTATCCTCCACCCCAAAACTTTCTTGGAAATTAAGACAGTGGCAAAATAATATTAATATGTTGCAACATTGAACGAGACATTTCTTTTTGGTATTTCTATGGCGTGGCAAAATTGAGGTCTAGTACATTTGGAATAAACCGCTAGTTCAAATCCAGCCATGATTCAGGTAATAAATATTTACACACCTGTTGCTCCAAATGCAGTTTTTGGTTTTTCTCCAATTAATGACGATGAAGTGCCAAATCCGGTCCCAGATGAATTTCCAACACAACTCCCTTGCTTGTGCTTGTAGACAAAAACGTAAAACCAGTTGAGCCGATAGCTTCGTTCTTGCATTCACCTTCATGATCGTCATTTGGTAGCTCCTGTTTATTATAAAAAGCAATATCTTTCTAAAAAAGCAATATTCTTACACTATAGCGTATGATATTTCTGTTTTCGAATGTATTTAGTGTCTGGAAGGTATTAAAGTAATTTTGGAGCCAGCCAGCAGGCATTAAAGCCTGATATCACGCATATAACATAACTTCTGGCAGAAATGTTATTAGCGTCAGTCATACGGCTCGAGCTGTATTTTTGTTTTTGTTGTTTTTTGGTTAGTTTTGCAGTTTAGAGAAAGGAAGAATTTTACCCGCTTAGTTGAAAACAGAAAATTCTATTGTGCTTACAAATTTTGAACACAGAAATTTTATTCTTTTCAAAATCTCAGCCTCGAGTTTATTCTTAAAATATCCTTAAAATTTTGCAAATTCCAGCCTCGATATTCTTATAAAATATATCCTTATAAAGAAGAGTGCAAAACGTTACAGGAAGTGTCTTTTCTTTTACAGATATCACATGTATATTTGCCCAGTTTTAAGAGTTTGAATTTTGCTATACCACAGCAAAACTTGCAACAAACAGACGAACTACACACATTCTTCTCCAAACTCAAAACAACTTCCTTTGCATCAACGTATACTGAGCTACACCTATCGAGAATCTGTATGTTAGCCGTGAATGTTTGTTACGTAAGTATTAATATCTCCCAAACCTTCGGGATATCAGAACAAGATTATGGGAGCCCTTACGCAAACGGTCTAAACCGGCAGTGTAGATTGTCTGTGACGCAGGCTACACTTTCAAGTGGTACTGGTAAATGTATTTACCAGTATAAGGTGGTTTACACGTTTTGGTTCTGGAAGCCTCGTGTGTGACCATTGAAAGGAAAACTATTGACTGTTTATCGTACTGTATAAGGTGCAGACCTCCTACCTGTTGTTGACCCAATCTTAATCCTGTCTGTCCAAGCAGTTTGCCTGTATCAGCCTGGGTTTGTCCGCAGTCAAAGCCTGTACTTTTAGTCTCGGGTAAACTTAACCCAGCTGATGAAGTTGTTGCAACAGACAGACCAGTCTAAAGGCGAGAGAAATTAACCACCTCATAAGCAATGAACAATCATAAGGCTGTTACGTATAAGTAAATGGCTAACTCAAAATTTCTTTTTTCTTAACTTGCTGAGACTCAATCATTCCCCGCTATCCTTAGAAGACAGCCTAAGACTATTAAAATGTATGTGCAGCTGCTATAGCAGCAACTCAAACACAGGCTAGGCCAGCTAGAAATTATGACCACCTACTTCAGTTATTAAAGATTGCTTTTTGTGGCTAGGAACTTATACATGCATCCGTCCGCATTCACTCAATGTAAAGCAAGAAAAAGTGAGCATACCGCCAGGCCACTGGTGCTACTCGTCGTTGTACCAAATTTAATTCCAGTCTCAGTTGCACTTGATGTCGTATTGAACAGGACACCTGGCTTCTGACCAAGTCCTTCTGTTGTTTGCTGCTGGCCAAACAGTCCACCTGTCGTAGAACTACTGCCAAACAAGCTTCCTGACAAAGCAGTAAAGAAAGTGCTACTCGAGGACAAATTACATGTATGATTGCAGCATTACAATCATCAAACGCTTTTAAGTGTAGTGCTCACAAAGGCCACGTAGCAATACGATGTATTTAGCATTTACATTACCCCGGAGAACGTACAAAGAACTCACTGACACCATTGTGGCAACTATACTGAAATCTGTCTCAAACTTGACCCCAATAGCATGCAATTCATAAAGAATTACATATTGATATTGGTATCTTCAATCCCAAAACTTCCTTAAAAAATTAAGACAGTGGCAAAATAAGATGAATGTGCTACAGTATTGAACGATACATTTCCTTTTGATATTTCTATGGAGTGGCAAAATGGATGTCTAGTACATCTGTGAATGCACGAGGACTTCAGCTAAGATAATTCTGGAATAAACAGCTAGTTCGAATCCAACCATGATTCAGGCAATAAATCTTTCAACACCTGTTGCTCCAAATCCAGTAGTTGGTTTTTGTCCAAATAATGACGATGAAGTGCCAAATCCTGTCCCAGATTTATTTCCAAACAAACCTCCTGTGCCTGTGCAGGTAAAACCAGTTGAACTGATAGCTTCGTTCTTGCATTCAGCTTCACTGTCGTCCTCTGGTAACTCCTGTTTTTAAAAAAGCAAACAAGTTTTGTTATAAATGCTAACATAAATTGTACTAAGACATATATCGCGGAGCTCCGGCGCAAAGCGGAGGACCATAACTATAGAAACAGGATCACATGCGTGCATAGAAATACAAAATGGATAGCGGCATGGATCGCGCATGGCCATACTCCAGCTAACACCAAGTCATACAGCCTTGGTTTACAGCGTAAATCTTTGAAATTGGACATCCATGTTATGGTTAATTGACACCTGTCAAAATAAGATATCCCCTGACCAGTAACACGTAATCCTATCGCGGGCTAAAGTTTAGAGCTCATCGAGGTCACGCGTTGTTTTAAATTGACCATTGACCAAGTACTGAGTTGCTGTTGGATAGCAGACTCAAGCGAGGTTTACTTGTTGTATTCAGACCCGTGTTTTTCGGAAGCCGGTTAGCGCTAACACGGAATTAAAAGTTAACCGAGGTATCAATTTTTCTTGTATAAGAACGTTTTTGACTGGTTAGGTTTGGTGTAGTTTGAGGTTATTGAAACCCAAAAGGGGAGGCCAAACAATACAAACAGAAAACCTCACCGCAAATTTACAAAACTCCAATCAAAATTCTCGCTTATCCTGGGTTAGCTTAATCGGGCGTTGAATAACCCGGCCCAGGAGCTAAGCTTTTGGGCTTGGCTAAATTACATATTACATGCACCTGCAGAAATTCACTGAATGTAACTGAGTAAGGAACAGTGATCACATACCGTCTGTCCACTGCTGCTTTGCCCAAATATACTTGTTGATCCAAATCCGGTTCCAAACAGGCTGCCGGCACTCTGACCAAGTCCTCCTGTTGTTTGCTGCTGGCCAAACAGTCCACCTGTCGTAGAACTACTGCCAAACAAGCTTCCTGACAAAGCAGTAAAGAAAATGCTACTCAATGAAAAATGACAGGTATGATTGCAGCATTACAATCATCAAACACTTTTAAGTGTAGTGCTTACAAAGACCATGTAGAAATACGATGTATTTAGCATTTACAACACCCTGGAATGCGTAAAAAGAAATCACTGACACCATTGTGGCAACTATACTGAAATCTGCCTCAAACTCGATCCCAATAACATGAAATGCATAAACAATTACATATTGACACTGATATCTTCAATCCCAAAACTTCCTTGAAAATTAACACAGTGGCAAAATAAGATGAATGTGTTACAGTATTGAACGATACATTTCTTTTTGATATTTCTATGGAGTGGCAAAATTGATGTCTAGTACATCTGCGGATGCACGAGGACTTCAGCTAAGATAATTCTGGAATAAACAGCTAGTTCAAATCCAACCATGATTCAGACAATAAATCTTTCAACACCTGTTGCTCCAAATCCAGTAGTTGGTTTTTGTCCAAATAATGACTATGAAGTGCCAAATCCTGTCCCAGATTTATTTCTAAACAAACCTCCTGTGCCCGTGCAGGTAAAACCAGTTGAACCGACAGCTTCGTTCTTGCATTCAGCTTGACTATCGTCCCTTGGTAACTCCTGTTTTTAAAAAAGCAAACAAGTTTTGTTATAAATGCTAACATAAATTGTACTAAGACATATATAGCGGAGCTCCGGCGCAAAGCGGAGGACCATAACTATAGAAACAAGATCACCTGCACGCATAGAAATACAACATCTATAGCGGCATGGATCGCGCATGGCCATACTCCAGCTAACACCAAGTCATACAGCCTTGGTTTACAGCGTAAATCTTTGAAATTGGACATCCATGTTATGGTTAATTGACACTTGTCAAAATAAGGTATCCCCTGACCAGTAACACGTAATCCTATTGGGGGCTCAAGTTTAGAGCTCATCGAGGTCACCCGTTGTTTATTGACCGCTGGCCAAGTACTGAGTTGCTGTTGGATAGCAGGCTCAAGCGAGGTTCACTTGTTGTAATCAGACCGGAAGCCGGTTAACGCTAACCCAGAATTAAAAGTTAACTTAGGTCAGGAGCCCATTGATGGGCTCCTGTCGAGGTATAAATATATTTTTTTTTGTATAAAACTGTTTTTTGACTGCTTATGTTTTGTGTAGTTTGAGGTTATTCAAACCCAAAAGGGAGAGCCAAACAATACAAACAGAAAACCTCACCCCAGATTTACAAAACTCAAATCAAAATTCTTGCTTCCGCCCGGTTAGCTTAATCGTGCTTTGAAGAACCCGACCCAGGAGCTCCGCTTTTGGGCTTATCACATGCACCTGCAGAAATTCAATAAATGTAAAGTAAGGAAGAGTGATCATATACCGTCTGTCCACTGCTGCTTTGTCCAAATATACTTGTTGATCCAAATCTGGTCCCAGTTGTAGATAATGCTGGAGTACCAAACAGGCTGCCGGCATTCCCACCAAGTCCTCCTGTTGTTTGCTGCTGGCCAAACAGTCCACCTGTCGTAGAAATACTGCCAAACAAGCTTCCTGAGAAAGCAGTAAAGAAAGTGCTGCTCAAGGACAAATCACTATAGCAATACAATCATCAAAGAATTCTGAGTGTGATGTTTACAAAGACCAATAGCAACAAAAAATTATTTTGCATTTTACTCACGGTGGGCAATCGACAAAATCAATAGAATTTAGTTAAACATATCATCATACATATCATTCATCACCTTTATTTCACCTCGGATTTACAAGAGTAGCTGTATAGCTAATTTCTCCGAGAAAAAAATAAATAAAAGAATAAATAAATAGATAAATAAATATATAAATAAATAAATAAATAAAATAGTATTGATATTTAAAATAAAAAATAAAATCCCATATTATATACAGCACAATAAACTACTATTTAGCCAGTGAGATATCTGACTAGTGAGACAATCTCAGATAGTGCAGAGCGCAATTGATAGCTCTGGTACAGTAGTCCCATAAGTACTCACCCCTACTCGGTTCACTTCCGGTTTGTGTCTATCTTGGTAGTCTGCTACGGCTTTCCCCCTTTGCAGTGTGTATGTTTCAAGGTTGTATTTTCATTCAAGGTCCAAACATTACGCACAAATTAATTACTACTGGTGCTTTAAGTTGATTTTCGTTCATTTTAAATTCAACAATACGCTGAAGCAGCAAACGTGACAATTTAACTCTTCACGCCAACTTTGTAACTTGATACTTTTGTTTTCCTCGCAAAGCCATCTAATATGAAACCCCTGTTTTCTCCAAAACATACGGAAGATGTCCTTGTTTTTTGGAGATAAATGAAAGAAAGTTAAATATCTGATGTAGTGATGAAGAAACGGAACAGAGACGATGTTTTACTGAAAATGCAAATTTTTACCGATGAACAAGAACTAATTTAATTATTAGATAGTCACGAAATACCACTTTCTTTTTCTGTTGCCACCTTTGTTGTTAACAATAAAACAATTCAAAATTAACACACAACGATATTGATGGCTGAGAAGCTTTTCAACGAAAAGTATTGAAGATAAACAGCGCTACTTGGCCGATATGAATGAGTCTCCTCAAAAACTGATTAAATTAATTTGCGCTTTCATTAGGTGCCACGGCGTCTGCAGCAATATTTGAGCATTTTCCTGGTTTTTTTTGTTACAAATTCACAATTTGCGGAGTATTAACGCCACTAACTTGAGAACTTTTTGGTCTCTCTTACAGACACAATTAAGGCAAGAAATAAACAAGTCGCTAAGGAGAAGCAATATATTTGAACTCTGACAAGAACACTATTGTAGATTGAAAACAGCAGATGATATCTGTTGAACCGACCTGTTTGTAATTCTAAAAGCTACGCAGCCACAGTAACGTTTCACTTTTGCAATAAAAAGGGACAACTGGCGCTACCTGAAAAATAACTGCCGTCCTTGGTCACATGACACGATATATAAAATACTGTGTGTAAAGATAGTGTATAACACTAACAATGCTAGAACGCATGCGTCTTACATGTTGAGCTCTACCATAAGGAAAACCACTCAACATTTGTGCGTGATTCCGTATACAATGTATCCTTCACCTAATATAGAAGCCACGAACCCTAACTAATCTACGCATGCGTTTAGGGCAAATTAGTTTTGTTCTAAGGAGAATGGTACCACAAGGAGAGCAAAGGGTTACCTGAAACAAATATATAGCTTTGCGATGTTCAAAGTTAAGCGACGGCGATGGAATGTGTTTTACGTAGAGTACACATGTACCTTTCCCACCCTACTCCCATTACTTCCTTGCCTCTAGACTAATTAATTAATTGAAATTAATTAATTAAACAAACATTAAAGTTTACACCTTAGCGCCATAGGGCCATAGTGCCATAGTGCCATAGTGCCATAGCGCCATAGCGCCATAGCGCCATAGTGCCTTAGTTCCTTAGCGGCAGGCAACCCCCATAACCATCCCAATAGTGCACTCTGCACTAAAAATGGGGCAGGAGTTGTCGTAGGCGTTCGGCTGCCAAATATAAACCCTGATCCCCCTGAGATGAAAACAAAGGAATCATGAAAAAAACTTTTCTAATCACTAAATCGGACTTTTTATGACCGACCAACAATGCAATCCTGAAGGGAACAGTTACGCAGTGTTTTAACAGTCCGTCAGCTCCAGCCGTAAAACAATAACTCCCGTCTCTTGGATCGAAAGACCTAAATCAACACCAGAGAAATGAGGAAAACAAGGAACCCCTCCGCATCTCCGCCGGGCTCTCGAACTCTATTGGGCCCTCTGGGGAGTCCTCCCGCAAATAAAGAAGAAAAGTAGGGAGTTAAGAAATAAAATCTTTTAAAAACTTTTATTGTGTTATCTTGATTTTTAATTGTCGAAAATCAATTTACGATCAAGCATTATAGCTAACAGCAGCTAAATAGCTATGTCTGTACTCATTTTAAAAGACGTGGACCTCGAAGAGTAGACTCCATTTTTCAGTTAACATTTTCTGGAGTCAAAAGTAACAATCCTGGCGTCCATAAAATCGATAAAATCCATAACATTTCAGCCTAGACCAGTTGTGAGAATCGTGTCTTTATCTGTTTTTATAAATGACGTCTTCCGGCTTCACTTGTTATTGAATTTCAATGATCATGAAGCAACTTACAAATTTTCCGAGAAAAAGTTATCCTAACTTCTCCTAATTGTCTTAATTCCACAAAAAGGTACAAAACCTACCGCAACGTCCGTTTTGGCGCCAGAAAAACAGTTATTTTTTCTCTAGGATATCATAACGTCGTGTGTTATAATCGAATTTCCAGTTCCAGTCAGTTCCAAGAAGCTGGCTTAAGGCTGTACAAGCTCATTCTTGCTCTCAACTAAAATCTGGGGCTCGAATTTTAAGAGTCTGAACGTCTCGCGCTCGCACTCAAAGCGCTTTGAAGTCTCGGTCTCGTAATCTAAAAAGTCAAAATGTCTCGAGCTCGCAAAGGAAACCGCTTGTCTCGCCGTCTCGCAAAGTCTCGCATTTACCATTCGCCACCCCTTGTAGTGTACACTTTAGAACATACCATTGCAAAAATACTGCCGATCTGTTGCCAAGTTGACCTCAATAGTATGCAATTCATAAACAATTACATTAATTACAGTTCAATTGTAATCATAATATAGTTTTAGAATATTGATTTTGAAAATTAAGGCAGTGACAAATGCAAAATAAATGTATTGAACAAGGAAGTTCTATGACATTTCTTTGCTGTGGAAAAATTGAGGTATATTTCTAAAGTAATATGGTGAATGGACTTGCTGAAGGAGCGGAGACTGCAGCCCAACAGAACGACACGAAAACCCTCTACTACATCACCCGTCAGCTGTCAGGTAGGAGAGTAAACACGAACAAACCAGTGCGCGGGAGCAACGGCACTATTCTCAGTAAGACATCAGACCAGCTCGATGAATGGAAGGAGTACTTCGGCAGCCTGCTCAATGGCACACCAGTTGTCAACCCACCGGAGATTGAGGAGGGAGACGGCCTGGACATTAACCTCGGCCCCATCACCAAGACAGAGGTAGTAGAGGCCATCAAGAAAATCAGAAACGGTAAGGCACCAGGTCTAGTTAATATTCCATCTGGAGTCATGAAAGCAGACACTGGGGTCACTGCAAACCTACTGCAGGATGCGTGGAGAAGGAGGAAGTACCAATGGAATGAAAGACAGGCTATATTGTAAAGATGCCCAAGAAAGGGGATCTCAGCGACTGCCGGAATTGGAGAGTAATACAACTTCTATCTCTACCAAGCAAAGTCTACACTAGGTTGATTCTGCAGAGGATAAGAAAAGCTGTGGACGCCAAATTGAGAGAGGAGAAAGTAGTATTCTGGGAAGGTAGAATGCAGTCGCCGCTGTACGTTAGTTTTGTTGACTTCAAAAAGGCATTTGACATGGTGGATAGAACCACAAATGATGATGATGATGATGATTGTTATTATTAGAACAATGATTTGGAGAATCTTGAGAAGCTATGGCATTCCCCAGAAGATCGTAAACATCATCCAGAGCTTCTATGAAGATAACAGCTGTAGAGTCATCCATAACACTGATTTGTCTGCACCCTTCACTGTCAACAAAAGAATGAGACAAGGCTACATCTAACATGTATATCAACAATGGAACAGCCAAGAGGCATTCAGTGGACCCTCATGCAGAAGCTGGAGGACTTGGACTTCGCTGACGACGTTAGCCTACTCTCACACACGGTGGGGTATATGCAGGCTAAGACCGCGAGACTGTGTAATATTGCCAGGGCAGCAGGTCTAGAGATCAATGTCACAAAGACCAAGAGCATGCGAGTAAATGCAAGCCAGGAAGTCCCCCTCACTGTTTATGGCCAGGCCATCGAGCAAGTTGATCGCTCCACCTACCTGGGCAGCATTGCGAGCAAGACAGGAGGAACAGATGAAGACGTTAAGGCTAGGATCAACAAAACGCGTCAAGCCTTTGCCATTCTAACACCAGTATGGAGGAGCAAAAACCTCAGTTTCCGCACGAAACTGAGACTGTTCAACAGCAATGTCAAATCAGTTCTCTTGTACGGAGCGGAAACCTGGAGGCGCACCAAGAAATTAGACCACAAACTTCAGGTCTTCATCAACACCCGTCTCCGTCAGATTCTACGTATCAGATGGCCAGAGAGCATCTCTAACCAAGAACTCTGTTGAAGAACCGGGCAGGAACCCATCACTGACACCCTCCAGACTAGGAAGTGGAGATGGATTGGACATACCATACGCCGACAGCACACAAGTATCACCCGCCAAGCCTTGGACTAGAACCCACAGGGCAAATGGAGGAGAGGAAGACCATGTTTGACATGGAAAAGAACTCTACAAGCTGAGTTGAAGACCATCAGCATGACCTGGGAAGAGGCAAACAGCTAGGGAAGCCAAAGATCGAGAACGATGGAAGCTAGTAGTCAGGGCCCTACTTTTCAGAGAGAATGACGAGGAATAAGAGAGAAGAGAGAGAATACATAAGACAGGAAAGACCGTTTTTGACCACATTTCCAAAGAAAAGAGTTTACAATAGGACGCATCGGGTAGTATTTTTGACGAACGTTACGGTGTTTGGAAATGTGGTCAAACACTGTCTTAAGTGTTTCATATATCTTGTCAATCGAAACTAAAACTGAAGAAAGAGCGAAGAAATAAAATCGTAACATCTATGCTGACTTAGATCAGACATCCCTAAACAGTCATCGTGATGATTTACTTTGTTTAAACTTGATCAATAATAAATATGTTTGAGAATGCAAAATAAAAGGTATGTCATCAGCTAACAAGGGCGGATCCAGGATTTTTCTTAGGAGGGGTGCGCCACTAAGGAGTGGCGTAACTGATTGGTGAGGTAAACAAATTCTAAAAGCGAATACGAAGAAGAAGAAGGCCTCATCTCAGGGGAGGGGGGCGGGGGGTGCGCGGCCCCTGTACCCTCTTCCTAGATCCGCCCCTGGCTAACATCATTCTGGAAGAAATGGCTGGTTCATATCAAAGCATGATAGATTAATGATGAAGTAGATTATTTCCAAACCTGGTGTTCCAAATCCGGTAGCTGGTTGTATTCCAGTTAATGATGACGAAGTGCTAAATCCTGTTCCAGGTGTATTTCCAAACAGACTTCCAGTGCTTGTCCTCTTACGTCCAGCTTCATAATCTTCTATTCTTAGCTCCTGCTCAACAAGAAGAAAGTGAGTTTTGTGATCAATTTTAGCATAACGAAATTGCCAAAACGTAATTCTAAATGCATTGTCGGGGGACAGGAAAACTTCTACAGTTCAAAATAATTGCTGAGAAAATTAAAACGGAAGAACAGGAAAATATAAAGAACAATTTGTGCGTCAAGTGTTTTCTTTGAAAATAAATGAATGAATAAATAAATACTATACGTAAATAAAAGCGTAAATCATTTTACTTCAAAAGAACAATGAACGATAGAAAACATAACACGAAAGTTTCGACGACTTCATGTCATCATGACCATTGTCGAATTTGAAACAGAACTGGAGCGGTAAAGGGTAAAAACATACAGAAAAACAAATAAAGGAAGTAAAACATAAAAACGCAAGTATTAGAACAAAACGTTTCGCGAAAATTCGGTCTTTTCTTTCTAATCACGAGCCTCTAAAACTTAACACTCAAGCTTGCCTCGGCATTTTTTAACGATTTTAAAATTCTCACGAAGGTTCACCGGCGGTCTTTGAATTTTTTTTTCGATTACGGAATGTTTAATATATGTTCCTCTACACGTTGGCGCAGAAGGCGTCACCTATAGCCGATAGCAGCTCACACAATCAAATCACAAGGAAATTCGCATACAACAGTCTGTTGGTTAACTATGGGAGGCTTCAATTCTGACCATGACCGTTTTGCCTGTAAAATTGGCTGCAAATCATAGTTTATTTTTCTTGTAAGGTCGCGAATAGTCAGGATCCGCAGGAAGCTGTCCGATAGTTTATAGGTCAAGTCTGGAGGGTGCTGGAGACTGTTGATGGTCGGGACGATGAGCTTCTCGGGATAATTTAGTTTCAAAAATATCCCTTTCAAGTTCTTATTTTCTTTCGAAAAGAAACCTAGTGTAGACGTAAACGGCTTTCACGATCTAACATAATTTCAAAAGTGACCGTAATTTGTACCTGCTATCATGACTTCAAGTGGAGAAGGAGCCCTCACTTGTTTGTCTTTTTTCTGTAAGGAGGAATTCTCCGAACGACGGATTCCAGATGCTTTCCTTTCTGGAATAGCGGATGGTACTATTTTTGTGGTCTTCCTTTTTTGATGTGAATGTTTATCAAATTCGATCCTTGTGAGAAGCCATTTCAGTAGCCCAAATACCTTCTCTAAGCCAGTGTTTTTATTTGAGGACGTTCGCGCGAAAATTTTCCAGTCGATAGATTTTTTTAAAATTTTTCCTGCGGATCTAGGGGAGGGGCCCGCTCCCAACCCCCCCCCCCCCCCCGCTTATTTTGGGTAAAAAAAAAGAAAAAATCACAGAAGGAAGAAAAGCTGGCAGGACAAGCAAAACAAATCCCCCCCCCCCCCCCCCCTTCTCAGCTCAAGGTCTGGATCCTCCACTGTTAATTAAGTGGAACGCGCTTAAACATTCTCTGTAGCCGGAGTACATGTATCCTAATAATAGTGCCCTGTAATGAAGTAAATCACTCGTGTGGCTTCAGCGATGAATCTGGGAATTGGCAGTATCTCCGTAGGTTTGATTTTAAAAGAACAGTGTTGTAAAGCGTGTTCATGAATAATTGTTAGATAATCTATTCAGTAATTGAGTTTCAAATTCGTGCGACGCTACGATGCTACGTGCGATAGCTCCGTTGGTGGAACGCAAGAGTGCAATGTTTGACTCTCATCTTGGGGGCGTACGTCACTAGTTCGAATCCACTTCAAGGGATGTTTTTCCTTTGGTTTCCTCCTTTTCTTTTCATGGGAATGAACAGTAGTCGGATAATCGTCGGATAATCGCCGTAGTTTTCTTGCAAATTCGTCAAATGCCATTTGTGGATAATCATTTGGACATTTATTCCTGTAAACTATAGAAAAAAGTACGTTCGGGAACTAAAGTGGAATGGGACTGATAACATAAATAAAAATTAAATAAATCAATGTGTCTTCTCCGTCGCTAACATACGTAGGAGACTTATTAAATAAGGAATACATATCATATCGAATCGGAATTTGGAGTGCTGTTTTTTTGTGTACAACAGAAAACGAAATATACCACAGAAAGACCTTTGGAACAACGACAAGAAATCGAAGCAACAACAACAACAACAACAACAACAACAACAACAACAACAAAACTCAACTCAATATTAAAAAAAATAATAATATCATAATAAATACAATACCTGTGCACAAACTGCAACCCGTAAGATAAAGTATGCCTAAGTATGCCTCTAAACATGCATATATACTTGTAAAACTACTGATTGATGAAAAGGATATTGACAACCCTGCTAACCTAAAATGGAATGTTTGGTTATTTATAAAACCCACCTCTATGCTCTTTTTGTCATAATTCGACATCACAGTGATGCACTGATGTCTGACACTGATGTTGGTGGTGATGCCATTTTTTACCATACAATCATTTCCTTGAACAACCTGGAAGAAAAAGACAGCATCATAAGCTCAAAAGTTTTCCCTAAAACTGTGGGCAATAAATCAAATGTGGTGTAAATGCTTAAAATTGCAATACATCAAAGCCACATTTTTATCTGCTTATAGGAAGTTAGCATGATGCACAAAAATATGAAGTCCTTACACTAAACTTGACAGGTGTCCCTTTGTCTGCAGTTCCACAAGCAACAAGTAACCCTGTAACAGAAATCATACTAAGTGTTTCGGGTGAAGAAAGAGATATTATTATATGTTCAATGTTCAAAGACTAGCTTCTCCCTTCAGTATCAGTAGCTTGTCTAACAAATATGTAACAAGGACAAAGAAAATTATCAATCAAAGGATGTCTTGATGGACTATCAAATTCTCAGAACATTAAAAGGATGCGAGTTAACTGTCTGAGCAGATAGTGGGGCTTACCAAGATAGCAAGGGTTATTATTAAAACTCAGGATGTTGAGTGAAAGATGTCTCATGAGAAAGGACTATGCTAGTGAGGTATTGAGGTGTTATCAAGCTGGAATCCGAAGACCAAGACTGATAACACTTACCCAAACCTTGATTAATCTGGATATCGCGAAAAACAGCTTTTAATAATTGTTTTATTATATGCCTCGTTGCAAAGAACTTAGAACATAACTTAGAACTTAAGAGCCTGTCTCCGTAAAACCCACCAATTCAATTTTGCATCAAAAATATTTTCACTTGAAAAATTCTGACAACTGAAAGACTTTACCAAGGAGGCTTGCGGCAAACATTGCAATTTGCGGAAGAAAACGAAAACACTCGACTCGTACATCGACGGAAATCGTATCCTTTAGCAATCTGTAGCCGTGTAAACAAGAATAATTTCTAGTCCGCAGAGCCACTATACATTATAAAACGAGTAGCACAGGGGAGGAGAATGGGTACAGTTTGAAACTATTGAGTAGAAGGACTGCTGGATAGAGAGTATTTACAAGATCATTTCCGGACTGTTTCGCGGCAATCTTGAAAGGGCCCGTACGCACCAGGCAAATTTTTATTTACTTTGCAAAAAAATCTGTCATCAGTTCCGTGATAAAAGTGCGCACGGTGCTTTTTTTCCCACCAAATTTTGTCAAACCTTACCGCCGGTGTCCTTTGGAGCAGGACACATTTTTGGAAAGATTGCGTGACGAGCCGAAAGAGCGTCTGGATCGGAGGCTAGATTTTTGGTAGAGCTAAACAAATTTTGTCAGCCAAGTGCGTACGGACACCTATTAGTCACAGACTTCAATTTATACATGCACCAGGTGCCGGGATCACACGAAATATCGCACTACAGTGAAATCGTGAAGTTTTCAGCTTTGAGATTATTTATTAAACTTTGAAAAACAACTTTCGTCTGCCGGACAAGGAGTATTCTGAAAAACCTGTCTGATACAGCCAATATTTTATTTATGTCTCCTAACGCGACTGGAAAATCATTAACCGCGCGGCCATGGGCCGAGCGCGGTTCATGTTCTACCCGTGGTTTATTAACCGCGCGGCCATGGGCCGAGCGCGGTTCATGGTTTACCCGTGGTTTTTTTTTCGATTTGTAGGCGACCAGACCCAAGCTTTCACTCGGCCAAATTTTGAGTCACGCAACCTGTGATGTTTACTCGCCAAAAGCTGTTGAAACATTAATAAATCTCATGACAAATTTGGTGAGAATCAAAAGTAACGCCAATTTTCTGTCACGTTTTCAATCTGTGGTCACTGGAGTGACCAAAATCGATACATCGGTCGGGATAGGGGTTTTTTTGTATGACTTGTGTGACTACTTTGCTAGCCCTTTACTCGTGGAAAACACCAATTAAATTTAATCATGACTTTTAAGAAAGAAAGCTGTTGTTAATAGTGTTATTATTGTGTCGTTCATGTCGTTCATGCCCATACATATCCCGAAGAAAGTTCTAGATTAAGACAATTACGTCATCGGAGATTTGTCAACGGCTACCATTGATGGTGCAATAATACAGTTTGTGTTGATCAAGTGATGTGATGTCTACAGTAAGAAAAGAATCATCAATGACTGCTTTGGAATGTGCACTGCGTTCCGACGGTAGTGCTAAGCGAACCGTTTCATTTTTAAAGCGCGGTTATAAGACCTAACAAATCTTCTTGTTAACCGCGCGGCCATGGGCCGAGCGCGGTTCATGGTTTACCCGTGGTTTTTTTTTCGTTTTGTATGCGACCAGAGCCAAGCTTTCACTCGGCCAAATTTTGAGTCACGCAACCTGTGATGTTTACTCGCCAAAAGCTGTTGAAACATTGAAACATTAATAAATCTCATCTCCGATACTGACTTTCGCGGGAAAAAAATAAAAAACCCAGCCTTCGTCAAAAATTATATTTTTTCACCAGAAATTTCGCTCGGAACCTATACATATTTATATTCGTTTGAATCATCGATGAAATGACCTTTTTCGGATATTTTTTCCTTCGGGGTCAACAAAAACCTCCGATTCCAAAATCACGCCGAACCCACACGTTGCAAAAAAATCTCTTCGAAACCCTGATTTCGAAGCGATATATCACTTAAGCGTTAATAGCTACCACACATTGGCAGGCGGTAAATCTATTCCTTAACAATCCAGCTTTATCGTGTTAAAATTTCATAGAAATCGAACAAAACCAGAATTAATTAGAATTTTTTTGTGACCTCACTCCCTAGACTTGACCTAACAAAGGAAGCCATGGTCGCCCATAGCAACCGAAAAACACGAACATAACGAAGCTGACGTTTCGGCCAAAAAACTCCAGAATTATCGGCTGAGAGCTTAAACTTGAATGGGAACATCTTTTTCGAACTTTTTTCAACTGATTTAGACGAAAGACTGGCCTCGGCGGACTACAAAAAAGACCAAGAGAAAAAACAGAACAAGACAGCAGAAAAAGCCGATAATATTAATTCATCGCGTGGCTTTCGGCACGGAAACGAAAATACAGCTTACTTCTGGATAAATTCAGTCTTAGAAGCCAGCAACTGGTCCCAAATTACTTTCTGTATCCTTACAAATGTCTTGACTTCTATCTCCGAAAGATTTGGCCGCAATTTTTGAGCAAATAAACATTTCGCCGCGGCGACCGCCATTACGGTGGCTTGCATACTAAATTAGCTAACTTAACAAAATTCTCGCGAGGGGGGGATATGACAAATTTGGTGAGAATCAAAAGTAACGCCAATTTTCTGTCACGTTTTCGATCTGTGGTCACTGAAGTGACCAAAATCGATACATCGGTCGGGATAGGGTTTTTTTTATATGACTTGTGTGACTACTTTGCTAGCCCTTTACTCGTGGAAAACACCAATCAAATTTAATCATGGCTTTTAAGAAAGAAAGCTGTTGTTAATAGTGTTATTATTGTGTCGTTCATATCGTTAATGCCCATACATATCCCGAAGAAAGCTCTAGATTAAGACCATTACGTCATCGGAGATTTGTCAACGGCTACCACTGATGGTGCAATAATACAGTTTGTGTTGATCAAGTGATGTGATGTCTACAGTAAGAAAAGAATCATCAATGACTGCTTTGGAATGTGCACTGCGTTCCGACGGTAGTGCTAAGCGAACCGTTTCATTTTTAAAGCGCGGTTATAAGATCTAACAGATCTTCTTGTTTTTTTAACCGCGCGGCCATGGGCCGAGCGCGGTTCTAGGTTTACCCGTGGTTTATTTTTTTTTTTTTTGTCGGTGACCAGACGCAGACCTCCGCTCGGCCAAACTTTGAGTCACGCAACATGTGATTTTTTTCCGCCAGAAGCTGTTAAAACATAAATACACGGACAATTTTACCGATATTGTTTTCTTTTTCGTGGGTAAAATATATTTTCTTTTCGTTTTATCAAAGCGTTGGATTTAAAGGGAATAATAAATACGGTGAAAAAAGGTATTACGTCAGCCATGGAATGCGCTGACGTTGCAGCTTTCACTTTCGCTACGTGACAAATACGATCGTGTTTACTTTGCAAGTTTATTTCGGCAGAAGCGACGGTCATTAATTTATTTGTAATTTTGTGAGTATTTCTTGTGGTTTTACGCAAATGAAGTAAATCCCTTGACTGTTTCATCACAGCCAGTTCATAGATCGGAGGAAAATTAAATATTTGCAAGCCAAGCAAAGAACGTGTCAGAACGTGCAAAGATTACGTCATTGGTAGGGAAATAACCACCGTACTAAAGATAGCCGTAGATAACGCAATTCTTGAATTATGTGACTCGTGTGACTTCTTTGCTAACCCTTAACTCAAGGGAAAAAACAATTAAATTTAATCGTGACTTTAAAGAAAGAAAGCGGTTTGTAATAGTGTTCGTATCTTCATGCCCATACATATCCCGAAGAAAGTTCCAGATTAAGACTACTACGTCATCGGAGATGTCACAACGGCTACGACTGATAGCGCGATAATAGAGTTTGTGTTGATCAAGTGCTGTGATGTCTACAGTAATCCATGAATCATCAAAGATTGCTTTGGAATATGCACTGCGTTGCGACTGTAGTGCTAAGAAAACAGTTAAATTTTAAACGCGCGGTTATAAGATCTAACAGATCTTCTTGTTTTTCGTCGGAGACCAGACGCAGACCTCGACTCGGCCAACTTTGAATTACGCAATCTGTAATGTTTATTCGCCAAACCTTGTTACTTCAGGGTCAACAAAAATCTCAGATTACAAAGTCACGCCAGATTCAAAACCCTGACTTCGAAGCGATATATCACTTTAGCGTTAATAGCCACCTGATATCGGCAGTAGTAAAATCTATTCCTTAACAATCCAGCTTCATCATATTAAAATTTCAACGAAATCGAACAAAACCAGAACTAAATATTATTAGATTTTTTTTTTGTAACCTCGCTTCATTGCTTGAGTCGACAATGGAAGCGACGGTCGCCCACAGCCACCGAAATACAACATAACATGAACCTACGTTTCGGTCAAAAAAATCCAGGATTATTGCCTGAGAGCTGAAAATTGAAGAGGAACATCTTTTTCGAACTTTTCTCAGGTTATTTAGACGAAAAAAACTACCTCGGCGGGCTCCAAAAGAGAACGAAACAAAAAGCAGAACGAGACAGTGAGAAGAGCCGATAATTTATTCACCGCGTGGCCTTCGTTACGTTCAAGTTAAAAAAAAACCTTACTTCTGGATAATTTCAGCCTTACAAGCCAGCAACTGGTCCCAAACTACTTTCTGTATCCTTACAAATGTCCTGACTTCCATCTCCGAAAGATTTGGCCGCAATTTTTTAGCAAATAAACATTTCGCCGACAACAATCACCATTACGGTGACTTGTATGCTAATTCGCTAACTTTCCAAAACCCTCCCGAGGGGGGGATATGACGAAAAGAGCTGAAAAATGATGGCCGGAAATAGAGTAATTTTCTCAGCTTCCGGTGTGCCAAATTTGCTGGAAATAGGTTCAAAACCGATAGTTTTTTTTTTCGTTTTTTTTCCTTCGGGTCACTCATGCTACCAAAACAGTAAATTTTAAAAGCGCGGTTGTAAGATCTTAAAGATCTTCTTGTTTCGAATCAAACGGCCGTCTGTCAAACCAACACTGTTTAGAGTTTCAGGCAAAATTATATTTGATACGAATATGAGTGAGTAGACTTTGCAGAGACAGTCTCTTATATTCAGTCTGAACACTGACCTGAGATTTATATATTCGTTGTCAACACTTTTGTGTTTCCCCACGTTTTTCGATCATATTTGATTTTCGTCTTCTGATATTCTCTTAATACTTCCTTTACCGAACTTTTTGGATGTTTTGGTATTCCCCGCGTCAATGTTATTATCTACACTTTATTTCTTTAGAGTGGGAAATTCCGATCGAAACAAAACAGACAAGTTTGTACACGCTCGACTGGTGACAAATACTGAAACCACCGCGGACAGGGGATCCAGAATTATTCAGGCTGCAGCTCTCAACTTCTGTATAATAACGCAATTTAATTTTCTGGTTACAGTATTTATTTGTAATCCATCTTACGTGACCGGTCAAAATGACCGGAAAACCGAACGTTTGTACAGAAAAAAATGAAACAAGTTCCTACTATCTTTAGGAGTATTCTATGAAAACATTTCTAAAGCATCATACATACTGGTTCCTGTTCCAAAGCTAGTGCCAGTGCCGAGAGGTGTATTCGTCGAAGAGCCAAACATCTCCAAAGCTTAGGTTGGTTGTATAGTCCAGATAGATCGCCCAGTGATTCACTCACGCCGGTGGAATATACTCCACCAGCAGGTTAGATAAAAATATTCACTTTCCGCGCTTTCAAATGATGACAACAAATCTCCGAACAAACACTGTCGCGAAGCAGCGATCTTCCTGAATGTGGTCGTAATCAATGTACTTGTGACTGTACAAGATGATATCAAAATATCGCAAGTTATTGTTTTTGAGCCAAATCGTTCACTTCGTGATAAAAGCTCGAAACTTTGCCAGATTACTAACTTCAGCCTTCTTTTTTCTGTTTACTCAGAGTCTTCGTTCCCCTTGACCAGCGGTCGGGGCCGGAGCCATCGATTTCTAGGAAAATATTCGGACTTCCGGTTGAATTTTGTACATGCGCTTAAGTTTCACTTCCGCGCATTTCCGGCCATTTTCATAGAGCGTTTTCATTGTCACGCAATAACGCAATCATTGTCACGCAATCAAAAACTATTCAGCGGATAAAGACAAGAAATTTGCGAAGATAAATAGACAGGACAGTTCTCCAAGTTTTAGGTTTCTGCGTTGTTTCTGCGTTTGTTCAGATATTCGTTGATACGTTCGCACAAATTTACAAATTTGCAGAGCCCATGGTTTATATCTAAGGCGACTGATTAACGGTATTGAACAAACAAACATTCACCAACATTTACATAAGCACAGACTTTTCCAATACTTAAACTTCTTTTAAAGTGGCTATAAATCACGTTATTGAGCTGAAACGTTGTAAACAGAATATAAAAAACTTTTGTGGCTCTTTGATGACGTTTCGTTTCGTGATGCGCTTTGTTTCAAACCAATGAAAATCGACCATGTAACGCAACCCTTGAAAGTAACAATGAAGCAAGGTTGATAGAACGCCGCGCAAGCACGCCAGATTTCAATCTTTTCTTGTCCCAAAAGCATCCAAACCATAGTCCTCAAATTGGGTCACTTTTCTTTAGAATTATAGGACACGATATTGGTGTGCCAATTTTTTGGTCACGTGACTGGACATTTATGTCGCAACCATGCCATGTTTTCAATCGGCGCTTTACCAAACTCTGGAGTACTAAAGCTAAATTTCGGTTGAAGAACAATCACTATATCGATTGATGCAACAACTTAACCAACGGCAAAGATCATACCGTAAACTAAAATTCACGTGACGTCACTGAAATTCAAACTACACAACTGTTGATCTTCCTAAGATTTTACTTTAATGATGTATAAGAGCAGCTGAAAACTAATATTCATACAAATTTTAGCTCCGAATGGGTTCTTGGTTTTGTGATACACTACGCTTGAATTTCTACGCATTTGCGTGACGCGGCATTTACATGGCGGCCTAGAGAGCTTTCATGATGTTTAAAAAAGTGACTTGTTTCGGGGAATTTGGCTGTCTGAACAGTTCATGTCTTAGAAAAAATATCGTTGTAATTGTTTAGAGTTCCTCGAGAGATAAATTAACGCTTTTGTAGCAAACCTCAGTGACAGGTGTTTCTGTTGGTTTCGGGTGTCTGGAAAACCCGAATAGCGAATAGCGAATAGTACCGAATAGTGCGAATAGTCTCAAATAGTGCGAATAGTGGCGAACAGTCGCGAAAAGTGGCGAATAGTGACGAATAGTCGTCAATAGTCACCGCTTTAGATCTAATATCCAGCGTTAATTAATTATCCAAATAAGCAACAGAATTTCAGTGAATTTATTACCTTTTCTTCTCCGGACTCAGGCTAGTACATAGACTGTCCAATCCCGACATGAAGAAAACAGAAAACACAAGGATAACCTAATAAAGACGTATTTACGCTTTGCAGCGGTTAAAACAGAAGAAATTACGTTTAGAAACACCTTTGGTTCTGATAAGCGTCTGTGCTTTTTAGCGGAAAAATCCCATCCTAAGTTGCTACGAGGTTGTCGGAAACGTCTTGTTAGCATGTTGCGTGACAAATAGGGCGTGGCGATTTCACATTGATGTAAACTGAGCCAGTAGATAAGAATTAACAATTACCGGAAATTCCTGTGTGACCAAAACTATGATAGCTAATACAAGAATAGGATCGAGTAGAATTACGGACAGTTTTGAGAATTGTACTTGATGTGATTGAATGGTGACTGTGTGATTAAAATACTTCTAAAACATCTTGTGACTTTTGGAGAGTACTAAAGTAGAGGGGACATTCTCCAAAAGGTTAACTGCGAGATACTGGGTACCCTATTCGCCACTATTCGCCACTATTCGAGACTGTTCGCCACTATTCGCACTATTCGTACTATATTCGCTATTCGCTATTCGGGACTATTCACTGTTCGCTATTCGCGACTATTCGCTATTCGTTATTCGCTATTCGGGTTTTCCAGACACCCGTTGGTTTCCGGCCGCCATGTTGGTGCCCATACGGATGGGCACCAGCATGGCGTCTCCATACAAATCACTATAAATTTGGGTAAAAAAATTCCCCCGCATATCTTGCATAAGAAAAATTGCTGTGACTAGAATCTTGGAGATAGTCTTTGCATATTTGGCTTCTTTCATTTCCCAGATTCTGGACTTAATCTACTGAACGGTTTTGATTTTTATTTTGATCTATTTTGAATGGCGTGACACTGAAAACCAGCAATACACTTTGAGAAATGTTTATTATGCCACATTTCACGGTCTTCCTAAGTTACGCAAGCAACGGGAGCAAATTTTCCTCCACCTTTAGATCTAGTGTTTCTTTAATTATATTTGCTTGTTAGTATAGGCCGGCCAAGTATCTAGTTTCTGTTCTTAGCACATGTATTCCCGTGCGACAAATACATTACGCAAGATTCATTTGCATTTGTTAAGGAATTTCAAAATGTTATAACGAGCTCTTAATATCATTTGATGTACCTACCCGACTGAACTGAAATTCAACTTTAATTTATCTGGCGATTAAGGTCGGCACACACGAGGGGACTAGTTTCTACGACTAGTCCCTGCAACTTGTCCCCTGAAGAGTTTACACGTAGGGACTGGTCGCAGGGACTTGTCCCACGAACAGTTCACACGAAGACTTTGAGGCAGTCATAAAGAAAATGAACTTTTAGTAGTAGTTATAATTATTGTATTGGTAGTAGCTTTAATTATTGTATTTTAATAAGTTAATTGATTTATGTATTTTTATTTTATTTTATTCTTTCTCGAAGATATTAGCTCAATGGAGCTACTCAGATAATTCGAGTTGAAATAAAGCGTACGTATGTATAATAATAATCATCATCATCATCATCATCATCATCATCACTTTATTTAAGTGTCGATGTATTTAGCACTAATGTGCTAATTGGGGACACTGTAAATAAATAAACAAATATTTCAAATATGACATAAACTATTAAGAATCCCAACTGATGGGAGGTTTGTCCCCGCGACTTGTTGCAGGGATTGGTCGCAGGGACTTGTCTCACGAACAGTTCACACGAGGCGTTCTGAGAAACAAGTCGCAGGGACTTGTCCCAAAAATTTAAACTGGTTTGAATTCGTGGGACTAGTCGCAAGGACCAAACTTTGGTCCCTGCGACTAAGATTTTGAAGCAAAAATGGCCAGTTCACACGATGGGACTTGTCACCGCGACTTGTTGCAGAGACTAGTCGCAGGGACCAGTCCCCTCGTGTGTGCCGACCTTAAAGAAGGGAAGAAGCCGCTTACGCTACAGCAAGTACAAGAAACTGGCCAAAGTCTGAAGAGAACCAAAATACCTGCAACGATTGCAAAAGTACTGATCAAATTAGCTTCATAGAGTTAGAGAAATGAGCCAAGAAGAAAAGTCTCTTTCAACATATCGGGAAAATGTACATATTGTCCCAACGTTAACTCGATCGTGATAAAGGCCTCGTTCACACTACGCCGGAGGAATTCGAGATAGGTTTCATTGTGAAAACGCATCAAATGTATTCTGTCTACACTACGCAACAATCACCGGTCATTTTGGCTTTGTGTTTAAGGAAAATTAGGTCAGGGAAATCACATAGCTCCGTTTTCAAAATGTTCTCCGGCATTTTCAAATTCTCCCGGTTTAAAGAGCGTTTTCAAGGAGTCCTGTTTTCGTTTAGGATTAATGAGGACAAGAGTAAAGTTGCGTTTTCACATTTCTTCGGCGAAATGTGGACGGGGCCTAAGCAGGAAATTTAGCCGCTACTTCAGAACATTGTACAAACAAGCCCGTGAACACGTTCCCGATTACAGTGCCACGCTTACCTCCCTTTGTTATATATGGCTAGCCCCGTGAGCGGGCAAGATGAATCAAATCCTGCGCCGTGATTGGCTACCCGAGCGGGCAAGATGGAGCTATCTTGCCCGCTCGGGACTACCCGCCGTGTCCCGCAAGAAAAATTTCCCCGAAAGCCATATAATAAATCCTTTATTGACCAAGCTTGTTCGGTCAAGATGGCTGGATATTGGCCTCGTTCGTTTTTTGCGAATTTATGGACCTCAACTCCGTCTCGGTCCATAAACACGCAAAAAAAGAACTTGGCCAATATCCAGCCATCTAGACCTCACACTTGGTCAATAACCCGTACTTACAGCTCGCCGCTATACTACGTAGTGTGGACGGAAAACATTTGATGCGTTTTAAGAGTGAAAACGTCGTTTTCAGAAAATTTGTCCGGTTTGGTGTGGAAGGAGTCTAAGGGCCTCCTCATATGAGCCCGGACATCCGGGCTGGCTCGGTTTCCGAGATCTCGCCTCGCCGTTCTTTCCTTCGTAAAAATTTCGATGTGTTCATATGAGAAGCCAGGCTGGCCCGGTTACCGAGATCTCGGGTTTTGCGACCGATATCTCGGTAACCGGGATGAAAATTTTTGCATATGAACACTCCAGCCCGGATAACCGGGAAGAAACGTTTTAGACGAAATAGTTTCGCTTTCGCAACATAGCAGCCAAAATGGCATAATTTTTGCCTTGTATGTATTTCCACTTTAGGAGTAGGCGAATTAGCTTTATTAGCAAAGTTACAAGAGTCCACAAAGCTACGACAGCCGCGAACAATACAAGTTTATGTTCCACCATTTTGGTTGTTTCTTGGATTTTATCCCGGTACACCGGGCTGAAATTTCCTATATAAACAGACAAAATTCGTCCCGGTAACCGAGCCAGCCCGGTTACCGGGCTCATATGAAGAGGCCCTAAATCCTGGTAGTTGTAGTGAAATGTCACATCTTGCAAGTGTACTATTACCCGTGCTGCGAACTGTCTAAAAACAAACTTTCGGGAAAAAAAGATAATATATTCTCGTGATCTTTTCTTTTAACTGAACACGAGAATATATTCTCGAGTTAAAATCTACAAAGGCACCTGCTAGAAGCGGTTGGTTGAAATCAACCGGAAGCAGCTCTCACAAGGTTTTACATGAATGAATCGATACCCTCTGAACCCTCAGAACAAAAGAAAAAAAATAACAGAAGCAATAGCGGTAGTTACCCAGGAGACGAATATTACGTCCCAAAGGTATATAAGTGCGTCTAGGCAAATACAAGACGTACAAAACTCCTGTGTTGACAAACAAGAAAGTCGTTGTGAGAGTGACTGTCGATTCATTGGTTGCACATTTCAGTTGGGCAGATTCGCAGTTAAATACTGAAGTTCGTCTGTCTTGTACGTCTCGAATATGATCTGGCGTCCGTTTCTCGAAGGTCCCAAAGTTTTCGCACCCGGAAAGCCATAGCAAAATCTCATATCTTGTTATTACAGGGCTGGTTTATTCACACATTCATAATATGAACAGAGGTTCCACTTATACAAGAAGTTTCAGGCGTATACGCCTCTCTGTTTTAAGATTAACTAGCAATCAGATTAACTAAAAATGGCTTTACGGGCCCGAAAAGTTTCCGGGGCTTTTGAGAAACGGGCCTCTGGGCCGGGTTTTTCGAAAGCCGGATGACGTAAAGCCAGGATTAGAATTGAACCGATTTAACAATTTTACCTCTAAAAATGTTTTTCACTTCTTACGTTTTGTGTAGTTTGACATTACTCAAGCTCAAAACTGAAGGAAAAATAATATAAACAGGAAACCTCACCGAAAATAACACAAAACTGAAATTAAAGTTCTGGCTAATCCTGGGTTAGCTTAATCGGGCTTTGAATAACCCTGCCCCGGACGACTTATACGTGCGAGACGAATATCGCATCTGTTTGAGCGTCTTTCAGACGCATAAATTGTCCACACGTTCGTCTGACGTAAAATACGTTTAATGACCACATTTGCGATCTGAACTGTAACAGGAACTTTATTTTGTTATAAAAATCGTCTTTTCGATGCTAACTTTGGAAAACGTAATAAATAGATCTATAATAAACTCTCATAATATGTTCTTTTAAACGAAGTAGCAATCCAAACATTTCTATTTTCAAGTAATTCTTTCGTTGTGGAACTGTAACAAATAAATATCTTTAAGTAATTACACGCTGTAAGTCCTTTTAAAGTCTTAAAAATCATGCAAGAAAATTTCTTTGAATTCTCTTATAAAATGCGAGCAATGTCCTAGCACAACACGCCATTGCATCAGTAGGTCACCCGTCATTTACGAAGAACAAGTACTCCGATTTAGAAGTTGACCACCGGTCCTTTTCGAATTTTGTGGCGATCTGAACACGTAAAAGGAAACATTGTCAAGGCAACTTCAGTGGCTGGATGTTAAGCCCTCGCTGATCGTTAGAATCTTATACTGGGAATCAACTGGCAAACGTACCAACTTTACCACACACTTTCTTTTAACTTCTGGTACTTTTGCACTTCCAGCTAGCCGCCTGGTTCGCGATCAATTGATTCGGCAGGCTTTCCTAGTCATAGCCTTCTCGTGTTAAGTTTTTGTCTTCATTTTCCTGATTGGTTGCAAAACCCTTAGACGAATAACAAGGTTGCACGACGCAACAACAAGCCAAATTGAAGGCAAACGGAACGTGAACGACTTTAACTGAGAAATCATAAACAACAACACGGCTTTGAACTATTTTGCCTGTAAGAATATTACATTTTCAAAACTCCAGAGTCGAGGCAGTGTTTGAAGTCAAACACACTTGCAGAAGTAAGCTTGCTGCAGTGTTTGCTGAGCTGTCAGTCTGTCGACATCGTCTGTATCAAGCAAGTCACCAAGAACAGCCAGAAGGTCCGTGTCCTACGACAAGCAAGAATCAGCATTCCCAAACTCATTAATAACTCATCAAATTAACATAGTAAATGGTTTGAACCCAGGAGTATCAGTAGTTCGTAGAGGCGAATCTTTGCTGACGTCATTGTTTACATTTTTCCTCATTAACATACGACTTTGCGCATAGAAGGCATCATGCTTGACACGATTTTACTAGAAAAACTTTAAAGAGCTTGTGAAACTTAGTAAGAGGTGAAATTTTTGGCTCTTTGGGTGTAATATTCGAGGAGAAATTGGCTTTCAAAAACATCAAAATTTCTGTGTGGCAAAAGCGCTAATGGGCTCATACATTCTTTGTAAAATTTTGAGCTTTTAAACCCGCGTCGCACAAAAAAGTATTCAATACATCGCGCTCAAATTCCTTGGGACAGTTAATCGTGCTGTGCCATTTCAAAATTCAGTATTAATCTCTTTGTAGCTCCATCAGAAACTGTATCGCTCATGATTGTAAACAAAGATCCTCCTATAGTGTGATCGTCCGGGTGAGGGTAGGTCTGAGAAGAACTGTTGTTGGGGACAAAATGGACGCACTTGTTGACGACAAACAAACTTACGAAGAACTTCAACGTAAACTTAACAGCAAAATACTTACGCTCAGTAAAAAGACTGACGCTATTGACACTCAACGCTACTACCGACTGAGGTGCTCAGTACCACAACCACCAAAACTTTACGACTACCGAAACTGCACAAACCTGGTATACCGATGCGACCTATGGTGTCATTCGGTGGGTCCCCTACGTATCAACTGTCTAAGTACTTGACGACCATACTGCAACGTTAATGACGCTATTAAGACAGTACAGATACCTGACGACTACAAACTTGTGTCTTTTGATGTGAAATCACTGTTCATCAGTATTCCACTACCGAGACCGCTATACAACAATCTACTGTTAAACTACCGTTACCGACAGAAGACATCATGGACTAACTGAACCTTTGCCTCACATCGACTCACTTTCAGTACAACGGTTAACACTACAAACAGTTGCATGGAACAGGCATGGGGTCTCCTGTTGTTGTCGCAGAAATAGTGATGCAACACGTGGAGGAACGCGCCCTTGCAACTTGCCGACAAACGATACCGCTTTGGTTACGCTACGATGACGACACCTTTACCGCCGTTCACAAAGACGAAATTGACGATTTTCACGACCACCTAAACGAACAGAACGCCGACATCCAGTTTACTAAAGAGATCGAAGAAAATGGAAAACTTCCTTTTCTAGACTGTTTGGTAAGCCGCGACAACAACGAACTGCGAACGACAGTGTACAGAAAACCGACGCATACCGACAGATTACTTGACGAATCATCCTACAACCCGACTTCACACAAAGCCACGACTATAAAGACTTTAATTAAGGAGACGAGCGCAACTAGTTTGTGACACACTGGACAGCTTACGTGACGAAACAGATACCTTGAACGTGTTCTTCACAAAAACAGCTACAACGCTGACTTTATTAGACGAAACATTCGCCGACCTACTGAAACTGACGCTGCGAACAGGAACCCAACACCTGTTATTACAGTGACTATACCTCACATTAAGAGCACTTCTGAGACCATCTCACGGATCCTACAACCCTACAATATTCCTGTAGCCCACAAACCTACAACTACGTTACGACACTTACTGACCGACGTGAAAGACAGAGACGAACCTAACGACAGACAGGGAGCAGTTTGCAAAATCAAATGCTCCGACTGCCAGGCTTCCTACATTGGTGAGACTGGCAGAAACCTTAACACGAGACTGACTGAACACAAACGAGCCACGAGAAATGGTGATGCCAACAATCACATTGCTGTACATTATCAACTGACAAACCACAACATTGACTGGGACTCTGCTCAGTGCTTAACCTACCGTACAAACTATTTTCAACGACTGGCTCTAAAAAGCTGGTACACTAACCTAGAACAAACGCCTCTTAACAGATGTCAACAACTACCGGCGCCTTACAAACGACTTATCCATGACGGAAACGAAACCGACAAACAGACTTCTAACAGACCGACTTAGCAATACACGGACCAAAAACCGACCAATTTGACTAACAATAGACGGATCGAAACCCACCAATGACTGATGACAAACTTTACACGAGTCTTTCAGCCAATACCATCATGGCTATACTGACCAATCACGTTCAACGGACCAGACTTATAACATAATCGACTGACAAACACTATTCACTTGACTCTGAAGATGACTTCCGCTCAGGTTGTCGAAACGTCTAAAAAGTCACCAACAACAGTTCTTTTCAGAACTACCCTCACTCGGATCATCAAGTTTAAGACTAGGAAATTCACAACCATGAAGGAGGTTTGGATACCCGGTCTTAATTAGCATAGATTTTGACGATTTTAATTCTTCGTTTACTTCTTGGTGTTTGTTTCGATTGAGAAGATATAACAAACACTCCAAAAGTGTTTCATTGGCTATCCAAACACCTCAAATTTCGTCCAAAATACTCCGCTGCGCGTCTTATTTTCAACTCTCTTCTCGGTGTTTGGGTTCCAACACGGTCTCTCGTGGTTTATGTATGTTACTTCAAACACGAAATAGTACTAACTTGAGGAGCAACTTAAGACCCTTGCACGACTCAAAAAAAGGTAAAGTCTGCATGCGAGCCACGTGGCCCATCAGGCCGGAGCTTATCCCGGTTTCTGTAGCATGAAGCGACTAGGAGTATTTCTACTTCCCCCTGGATGGGATGCTAGTCCATCGCCAGGTTAACCCAGCATTAAGTTCGCCGGTACCCATTTATACACCTGGGTGGAGAGAGGCACTGTGAGAGTAAAGTGTCTTGCCCAAGAACACAACACGATGTCCCCGGACAGGGCTCGAACCCGGACCGCTGGATCCGGAGACGAGCGCACTAACCATGAGTCCACCGCGCCTCCCACTTGCACGACTTACTTAAGTGAAAAACAAAGTATTTCATTTCTTCGACATCTTCAAAACATACTCACCTCTGTCAACTGAGAGAAGGTCGTCGTAGGATCCTTGTTAGGGAAATTCATCTGAAAGATGACACAGATAGTGAGATAAACTGTCATAAAAACATTCCACCTATGGTATAGCCTACAAACTGCTCCAAGAGGGCTTTCTCACAGGCTACCTTTGGTACAAAACACTATATATGTACAGATTTAACAGAGCTTGAGATAAACACTATTACAAACGAAAACTGCACTTGAAAGCTGTAGTTTGATGTGAACGTGTAAATTGTTGAAGGATTCAGACGGATTACAAACGAGTTTGGAAAGGTTTTGTTGAACTGTTTGAATATGAGCTTTTTACACGACGCAACTCTTTCAACGAATCTGCAGTACACACGATCATAAGAATGGAATTGCAAGTTAACGACTGTTAACTTACCTTAACAATTAAATCCCCAAATAACTTCATGTCTCGAGCTTGACTACATTGCTGAGAATAAAATAGACATATCGTCAGAGCAGGGTAGATAAGTCGTCATGAACTTATAAACCACAACTTAACTCTGTCATTTGTAGCATGAAGCTTCTAGGAGAATTGCTACTTCAATAAATGCGTATCTGTCGTAGGTTACCTCTCCCCCTCTCCCCTCAGTTTGCATTTGGTCCACAATATTTTCACTTTCAAGTCCCCCGCGTTAGGTTCACATGAAACAAAATCACTTGACCGTAGTAACAGCACAGAACTTTACAACAGTACAAAACTTACCGAGTTGGTAAACGGAAAAAAGTCAAGTACTCCTCTGTACTCTCCACACCTCTTCTCCACGAATACACTTTGAAGGTGCACACAGCCGTGGCAAATGTTTTTTAAATGTAATGAATTCAAAGCATCAAGAATGTCTCTCAAAATCAGCGTGATATCCTGCAAGAAATGTACATCGCTGAATGTTTCTGTTTCCTCTCAGTCACGAGTGAAAGGGGCATTCCACACAAGAAAGATCCCCTTACTACGCTGACTACACCTGATAATTTGTTTCTTGTATCAGTGACATTACCTGTTGTATAGGAGTGACTGGAACTGGTCCTAACAAAAGTTAGCATTGGGATATTGGGATATTGGGATACGTGGATTTCGCAAAGAAAGGAATCAATTTCGATCGCAATTTAAAACTTCCCACGCTGTTGTTAATTTAGCCCCACAGATTTCCCAGCCGTGTAACAAATGGTCATTAAATCACCTTCAAAGCAGTTTTCTCTAAACTCAAAATTAATGGGAAATCGAGACTAAAAGATCATGAGTGGTACAAATTGACCAAATAAAAGTAGACGAAACTAAGTTGCTTTTATCACATCATCATTTTTCATACGCGCGTGCCGCACATGTTCTGTTCTGAATGTTCTGCCCACTGAGTTACGTACAAGTTACATCTCTCTAACCTCATTTAAAGGTTTACTACTTCAATATTACAACAGGGCTTTAGATCTGTACGACGTTGATGACCTAAGAACCTAGAGAACAATCTGTCCCAGGTGCAACATAGGGAGGTCTCTTCTGTGCCCGCTGTCGGGTTGTTTCTAGCAATTTGAACTTTTTTGTTTCCTTTTGATTCTTCTTGTTTATATATGAGTAGCTTAAGTTTAATTCTTATCAGTACCCTGGGATCCACTGTAATTGGTTACGCTGTAGTGGTCTCTCTGTCCAATGGATTTTCAATGTATATAAGTTAGCATTTTAGTTAGGCGAAGTTATATAAATAAATCACCATCGGCCCTCTCCACTATGCGCGTCTCCCCCTCCAAAATTGGAAAGCACTAGCTACCTTCTGGGGCGCACTTCAGAGCTAGCTGGTTCCTGCCCTAAGCTATGTTTTACCAGCTATGGTCCTCTATTTTTTACATCATATTTGTAACTGAAGCTAAATAAACGTGTTGTTGTTGTTGTTGTTGTTGTCAGTCAGATAACCCGACTGTAAATTCAAGCTTACCTCCGACGAACACTCATGAGATGCAAGCCATTCTTCAGCGCTAGTCAAAAGAGGCATTTGAACAAATGCCCTGTTTCCCTATTAATGAAAAACATTAAGCAGAACAATCAATAATGCAACACTGTTATGCATCAAGGCAGTTCTTAACACCAGTTGAAGTAGCGTGTTTAAACGCTGAAGGCATAACATTGATTCTCGTAGCTGCTCACTGTCTTAATAGTATACTTATGGCACATTGCACATTTCTTGAGGTGGGCAGTGTCTGGGCTCCCACGGTGACCTCCTTGCTGCAGTTGAGATTACCACCCTCCTCTTCTGCTATCTTTATAGCACTTACCCTCTAATCCAATTAAAATTGACCCTAATTAGCTGATCATTGTCACAATACTTGCGGCATAGTTCTTGATGCCTCATAAATACCTTGACAAAGAAAGCATCCAAGGACATCAGGAAAGGGTTATCAACACTGTGGTAGTCAACAGCTTTTCTTTGCAGAGTTTCAATGCCTCCCACCTCTCTGTCTATATTCAGCTCCTGTGAAATACAACAAGTGTTACCAGAGTCTAAAGGGGTGTCAATCCCGATTTCCCAAACCTTCCAATTTTTTAACCTTCCAAAACCAAATATCCTTCCCCTCCTCTCAGTCAAACACTGTAATTTGATCCCCAATTTCTTGAACTAACCGGTTTTTCAAACCAATTTCGAAAACTTGGGATTCCACAGTATATTTTTAACAGTATTATTTATGTTCATACTCCAGTCAGGAAGGTGAACCTTGATCACCAGGCAGGCAATCACC
>NW_028301576.1:9020000-9115000 GCF_042242905.1 Orbicella faveolata
AGCGACAAATACTTGCCAAAATCGAATTTCTGACAAACTCGGGCATCTTTGTTATCACTGTAATAATTACAGACTTTATCCACACCACAGCAATACAATATGCATACACACGTTTAGGCAATACCCTGTGACGAAATGGAAAAACAATGGCGAAGAATCTTTCTACAGCGATGAGTAACAAAGATGTTATTGAAGCGGTTCCAGAAAAAACATCCATAGCAATATATCTGGCCCATCTTGGTTCTTCATTGGTGTTTAGTCTTAAAATGTTGCTGGTTACAAGTTTTATAACGCCTAAACCAACAGTAACATCAGCTATTGTTAGGTTGATCAAAAGGTAATAAGTTCTTTTTAAAACGGATCTCAATTTCCAAAAGGCAAAGATGGTGATGGTGTTTCCTATAATGATAACCAGGAACTCGACAGCAAAGACAGCTATCCAGGGAAATATTTCAGCAGTTTCGCACATTGTAGATTTCCTGTACTTCCTAAAAGGGATAGAGAATATAACGTTTAAAAGTCCTATAGATAATTTTATCATAATTTTATCAACTCCTACATTCAACCTATAAATAAACTTTGGCTGGATCTCATGGCAGGCTTTGCTGTACTACAAAGTTTGACAAAGTGAATGTATGTGGAATGATTGTTGAAATCGTCATCTTGCTCCAGTAGGAAAAAAAATTATATCAATCAAATCGCTCACCATCATATAGTAGATTAACTTAGTAATTGTTAACTTAGTAATAGTTCTAGTTAGCAATTAATTAAATAATTAATTTATTGTAAATCTAGGAATTGTAATCTAAACATTTTAATCGTAATTTTAAATTTTTAGCAAAGTTAAATTTAAATACACGACCCCACAAGCTTTTAGCTTTAATTATTATCGTGTTTAAGTAAAGTTTATCTATCTATCTATCTATCTATCTATCGTATGGAAAGATCTTTCCTTAGTAAACGTTGAATTCTGAAGTTTCTTTCAATACTTAAGCAGTATCTACTTCCTCGTTCAAAAGAAGACAATAAACTCAACTTTATCTTGCCTTTGAGTTTTTCGGTTCTTATCCGAGGCCGAAAGTCAGCAGCTGTATTAGTAAATTCTTATTTCCCTCATATTTTACGTCTGGCCCAATAATAGATGTCGTGAATAATGTACTCTAATATTACTCGTTTCACGTCAGGAAAGCCTTCTGCTATATTGATGTTATAATAAATAAAATAAAAGCAACAATAAGGTTCATAGTGAGTCTTCATAGTATGATTTAAATTATTAAAAAAAAAAAAATGGATCACTGGATAATGCAATCCAAGAGCTTTCTTTGGCTCAGTAATCATTATATATCGGTAATAAGGCCATGCTGTACAAATATGGTAGGCGTACCCGTAATTTTGGGGGCGTCTCTATTTTTATTTTATTTTATTTTACCTTTCTATATTTTGAGGGCGTTTCTGTAATAAAGCAGTTATTCTACTCGCTCTTGTTGAATATGAGATGATTATAGCCAACGTGTGTTCGTGGAATAATTCCTAAATATTGGGCACATATAGCACCAGGAATAACTTTATTTGATCTTCACACACTGCAAGGAAAGTGATGGCGGAAAATCATGTCAAACTTAGATCTCTTTCTTGTTGATATATTCTTCATTTAAAAAAAAGAAAAAGAGAAAAAAAGGAAAATTACCAAAAGCAAACAACTGTTATTCCCAGAGAGTATTCTTTCCGGCTTTTCCAAGACCTTGAAGCTGGTATAAAGCGCCTTAGAATATTTCATGCTTTATTTCACTTTTTTTAATTTAAAATTGCGGTAATTTTACAAATTTTCGTAGTTCGGAGTGGAGATCATTTGTTCTTATTTATTGAAGGATGAGATTAATGGCGGATTATAGGTTCCTGCATTAAGCAAAGTCAAAGCTGTTGAACAGTTGTCGTGAACTATTATTTGTGCCAAAATTAATCAAATAACGTTTTGTTTTCCGGCTGCTTTTCCATAAGGCAGTCAGGTGACACACTTTAAAAATAATTACTGGCCTTCAAGAACTCTTCAATGAAAGTGCTGGATGAAGGCAAATCATAGATTCCGCAATATCAACATTCATCGGAAAGTCATCGTGATTGTGCCAAAAATTAATTGAAAAAGAGGCGTAACTGACAACTCTACAATATTTCACCTTTTGCGGCTGTCACAAGAACAATAAACCCTCTTTGGGAGATGGCCTTTGAAAATAATGAAAATCACAAGCCCCTTATCAGCTCTTTTTTTCGAGATATAGATGTCACCACATCATGATTTTGGCTCTTCAAGCTGTCTTAAATAGCCAAAATTTCGGGCAACTTTGGATGAGTCTGGAAAACTTCGTACGTCTTCTATCGAGATTCCTGGGAAACAAAACTAGCTGTTTCTCAAGGGACCAGTGATTAAGTATTTTGTCAGATATCTGGAAATTAGTGTAAAGTTTTAAGTCCAGTTGCCTGTGGCTTGTGGAAGAGCGGGCGCATTACTTTATTGTTGCCCGCCGGCAAAATTTAGATCTAGGCATTGCCACGCCTCCATAAATCAACCAATAGGAACGCACGCTTAATTTAACCTAACTCCACCTATGTCACAATAATTTTATGCCCTTATTAGTTGACTGAAATATGTTACACTTCTGTCACTTAATACCACGGTTTTCACGTGGTGCCAAATATCGCCGAAGAATCGTTAATGAGCGTGACCTAAATTTTAGCCACTGTCAAAATTACAAAAGCGCGGCAGTTTATTCCCAAGGAAAAGAGAATCGGATAGTGTTTTGCACTGCGATAGATATCTAGTTTAGCTAGAATTGTTATTTTACACGACAATCGGAGATTGGCTCTGGAAAGTCCAATTGAAATCTTCCGTCACAGAAAAAACTTCCGCCAAAATTTTGAACGAAGAACATGTTATAGCGATGAAAAAAGGTAGAAGAGTACAAAAAGAAAGATAAGAGAGTGAGGGGAAAACTGACATTCATCTTAATTAAATATAAATATATTCCTTACTTTTATTATTATTTTCACATCTTTTCTCGATATCTTACTTATGTGGGTGTTCGCACTTTTGAAGTCATAATATCATATATATAGTTGTTCGAACGATATTGTTTGCATTGAATATGAAAGCAATGTTGTGCATTCGTGGCAACTAACCTAGAGCAGAAAACAGTTTTAAATAGGCAAAGTTATAGTCTCGAAAAGTACATTCCGCCATTGTTCATATTGTATTTTCCTGAGCGGAAGTAGAAATAAAAAGAAGTTAAAAAAGACTGTATTAAGATTACATACAATCCGATCACCGCAGTTAGTCAATACTTTCACATTTCATTTGTTTGACCTTTTCTTTGGTATCTCCATATCATGAAGTTTTCAGTATCGGCCTGACTGCCTGCACACATGCAAAGAAAAAATTATTTGGAAAGGGTTATTCATATTTAAGCACGCTTCTAAAAGCAGTTTACTACATCATAAAGCTATGATAATATGCTATTTCCAAGTTGCCTGTTTCCTTCGATCCAAAAAGACACCTGAAAGTTCATTCACAAACAGCAACTGCCATATTCGCCAATGAAAACGTTTCACCTGACTGAACATTCATTATATTTGCCCTTCTACGCCTAAACAAATCTTGTTTCACAATCTTACTAAATTCTGGCATACGAAAACAGTAAATCATCGGATTTAGTAAGGAGTTAGCCAACTGGGTAAAACGTCCCACGCAACGAGCACTGTGTACAGCGCAGTCGTAGTGATTTCTTATATGATGTGGTAAAACGAACGTAACAGCAAATGGCAGCCACGTGACGACAGAAGTTGCTGTTACAATAAACAGGGTCTTGGCAAGTCTCTTGTTCTGCTCGCGTTTGTCCTGCGATATTCGCGGATCCTCCTTCTTTGATAACTTCCAAATCACTATGTACAAACAGCAAATAGCGAACACGCCAATTGCAGACGAACATGTCAAAATCCAAGGAGAGGCGACGGTAATAACTGAATTGGAGAAAACCTTCGGCGACAATCTTATAAATGCTATCAGTATGGACATAAGCCACACCCCGATAATACCATTTATGTAGATCCGCGTTCTTAATGCTCTGTGACGAAAGGGATAAACAATGGCGTAGCACCTTTCCACTGCAACTAACAGCAAAGTGGTCAACGAAGCAGTCCCAGAGAAAGCATTTAGGGCGATGAATCCTTTCCAACGCAATTCTTCAGAGTTTTTCAGTATGTAAATGTTACTGTTCACGATCAGTTCAATGGCGGAAAAACCAACAATTAAATCAGCCACTGTTAGGTTCATCAAAAGGCAATAAGTCTTCTTTAAGACGCATCTCAATTTCCAGAAAACAACAATGGTGATAATATTTCCCACAATAATTAATAAGGATTCTACAACGAAGATAACGGTCCAGAAGATAAATTCTGCAGTATTGCACCTCATAGTTGCATTGATATTTCCTATCACAGAAAAGTTTCTTTTTGTCATCATATGGGCGAAAAAAAAAAATCAATTCTGCATTTCCTTAACCGAACACGTGATCTATCAGCTTTAGATTAACTGTGCACGGGATTCTATTTCATTTGTCATCTGGTAATTTCACATTATTTTACATGTTAGCTATCTGTATGTTTGATGTTAATAATGCTGTGTCCATAGTGTACATGTGCGTGTGTGTCTACGAGTTTGTAAAGGCCATTCAATGCCCTGACTTTCTTGTTGTGACTTACAAAAATAAAATGTTCAAACAATGTTGTTTGCAAGGCCTAACGTCAGAAAAACTATTTTCGATGATGTCTTGCTAGTTTTGTACGTTAAAGCAAGCCGAGTCTATGGCCTTTGAATCCAAATTGGTAGCTTTTTTTCTCGCTTTTTTTATGTAAAGTTAACATACCTTCGTCTTATAGCTCCTCGCGCTCTGTTATCAAGTCTATCGAAAGCCTTTATCTTTATTCACGCCGGTTTATTAACAGTTGAAATAAAACCAACGTTTGGCACATAAGATCATTCTTTTGTGCTGATAGTCTTTGCAGCGTTAGCAGGATGATTGTTTTTAGAGAGGGCACCGTCGGTGTAAGTGTAAGCGGAAAGCGCCACGATTAAAATTGGTTCACTATATGACTCTCTCTTGAAACATAAGTTATAGTTGTTTAATTGTTCAGTTCGGCCAACAAAGAACAGTTTTACAAAAGGTCCTGTCGACTTTTACAAACATAATTAATTCTTGGACCATCCGCGTACGGATTTTAATAACGATGATCGAGGGTTTCCATTGTAAAATAAAACTTTGAATAGTAATAAAAAGTGGGAGAAAGGAGACGTTTGTACCCTCTACTCCTTTGATCAAGTCAACAAGACAACGGTCTTTATGATTGTTAAGAAATCTACAAGAAACAAATTTGCTCATTTTAAAATTTGGCAATTTTTTGAGAATTAAAGAGATAGTTATTTCTGAGAAGGTTTTGAATAAAAAGAAAAGACTCGAAGATCAGAATTGTAAAGAAACAAATGGTTTTTCACCTCCTGTGCAGACCGTTGTTTGTATTTGACCATGCTAAGGCTTTTATTAAGCGCCGTCCAGACTGCGCCAGCATGGGAAATTTGAAAACGGCGTTTTCACTCTGAAAATGCATCAAATGTTTTCGATCCACACTATGCCAGAGAAATTTGACAACGCAACAATCACCGTTTTTTTTTAGTATTTGTGCTTGAGGAAAACTCGGGTAGGAAAATCACATGATTACTGTGCCGCCATCGTTTTCGAAAATCTACGCATTAAATTCATGCATTAACCTAAGATTCATGACTTCATATTAATGAAAAAGGAGTAAATTTTTGTTGTTGTTGTTGTTGCTGAAAATGTTTTTCGTCCTAACTAAAACAAAAAGCCGGCGTTCTCAAATTCCTCCGGTTTGAAAAGCGCTTTCGAAAACCTCCGTTTTCGTGATGGGTTAGTGTGGACGGTAGGTCTAACCGTGAAAATAAAGTTGCGTTTTCAAATTTATCCGGCGTGGAATACAGTGGATGGGGCCTAATATATTGGCGGGAACCAGGAGAGTGAAGTTGTTTTCAATTAATCTTGGTAATCCGCCGGCCAGTTTTAATCAGATATGAAGACCTCTGGAAGCTAATCAGGCAGGAAAAGACGGATAAGTAAACCAAAAGAAAAAGAACACTCAGCTGGCATTTTAGGAAGATTAATTTCAGGGATTGAGGGTAGATTAGGACCGATCGCTAGGTTCCTCAAATTGCAGCTGTCTCATCGCCCCAGATTTCAGCGACACATCCGTGACTTTCATTGAGACGCTGAAGCTAAATTCGAAAGCTACAATGTAATTAGAATCCATCGTCAAAAAACATAGAAAAAGCGCTGAGAAGGTCTTACGTTCTACTCATTTATGGATATTGAAGCTACGTTTACAAGATGAATTGTGAAAAAGAAAGGTCAGTTGAACAGTGTGGCTCATTGTCGCTTTGCATTTGCAATTCCAGAACGTTTTGACCATCAGAACTCCATCGAGCACGAATTTGTTGACATTTTTTAAGAGTGCGGCCCGCCCTTAATTAGAGCGCTATTGATAACCTTCGTCGCACCCTGAAGAGAGTTGTGTTCTGAAGCTACTGTTCAACCACATGTAGCATTTGTTTACAAAAGAAAGGCAAATTTCCTCTTCCAAATTCTTTTTCTCGCCTGGGATGAGTAGTTTCGGTTTCAAGAGAAGTAGTCACTCGATCTGACACAAATTGTTGTGGCGATATACGGCACCATTGTTACTATTTTGCAATGCCTTGAAACCAATTCTAAAAAGCACTTTGGTCCGAGGTTATTATTCTTTTTAATTCTTAATGCTTTAGATATGACGAACTTGGAATCATTCCTTCAAAATAAACGGATTTTTCGTTCAAAACACCAGCTGCCATGTTCATGAAGCGTCTTTTATTCTCATTTATTACAATATTGTTTATAGCTAGAACTCGAGGCTATAGTAATAAAATTAAAACTCCTTGTTAATTATTTTTTACTCCTTTGAGTATAATTACAAGAATAATCACTTTGTTTAGAGGTTGTTATTGCACTGAATTTTATTATCAACATCACCACAAAAAAATTAAGTTAGTAATTTTTAAGCTTGAAATTAAAATTAATTAAGATTAAATCATCCATGCAAGCTCCAGCAAAGAAAACACTTTCTGCTTTTATTGCACCTACTTATTCGTTTTGGCTTTCTTTCTTACCTTAGTAGTTAAATAATTTGAGGCTTTCTTCGATTGGAACTACAGCAAACCGTGCATCGAGAAGATGACATTTGTTTAAGCCGGTGATGGCATCCCAAAAAATAATTGCAATCAGCACTTGCAAGGTGAACCTCTTCAGTATTAATATGTTGTCAAAAGAAATAGCTTCAGGACCTTGCTGTGATAGGTTAAAAGGGAACCCACCACAAGTTCGAGTAACAAGTGGAAAAAAACTTAGTACCTAGATTATTTGCATTATATTGCAAACTTCTGTTCGACTATTTTAAATATCTTCTCAATAGAAATCATTTTCGATAACACCGGCAAATGTCGAAAACAAATTTTTAAGTTCATATGAAACAATTGAAAGTACTGGTGAAATGAAACTGATGATGATATTTTCCTTGTGTTTGTTTTCTGAACTTTTAAATTTAGTTTTTCGAGTTCCTATGGGAAATTGTTTTTGCTGTTATTTCAGGCAATTACGTATAACTTAAGCTTCTAGAAACTGCAAAAAGGACTTCAATATACTTATACTTCTGGTACAAGATTTTTAAAACTGAAAATGCTTAAAATCCTACCGGATTTCGTCTTAATGTTTTTTCCTTTTCTATGACGAATATTAAAACATTCATGAACATTTTCAAGATAAACATTACCCCTTTTTTATCGTCAAACGTCCGTAGCCCGGCTTTGAAAGTACTTCCTTCTCATCAATAAATTACCCAACATTTTTCTCTTCTTAAAGATAAGCCGCATTCGTATTTTCCATATTGGACTGAAACTAGCTTGCAACTGGGACTGATGCGGGGAGTCTTTTTGTTTGGAAGACGCTCTATCATAGAATTCATTATTATGACCAAAAATAGCAACGACAGAAACATTGACGAGGATAGTGAGCTATCCATGTCATAAGAACGTGTAGACTGCTAACACTTATGATAAAGGAAGGGATGAGACGCAAAAGGTACGAAATTACGACGAATGTCTGAAAGTCTTACTAATCAAATAGTCTTGTTAAGTGTAGAAAAAGATAAAAGGACAGGTGTGGAAACATCTCCCCGCATAGGTATGTTCGGAAGCTGACTACCTCCCTGCTCTTTATGAGATTTGTGCCTCAGAATAATATTCCTGAGCTGTTTTCTAAACTCAGGCATTCTGGCGTAGTAAACTATGGGATTTATCGATGAGTTTGCTAGCTGAAGCAATCTTGCAATGTTATAAAGCCAATTCGGAAACTTGTGCATTCCAATTATTGTGATTATTATAATACACACTGTTAATGGCAACCATGTCAGCACTGACAAGAAAGTTACAATAGACAAAGTCACTGCAAGCTTCTTGTTTTGTTGGCGTCTGTCTATAGGTATCCCCGGAACCTCATTTCTTTTGCATCTCCATATTGCCAAGTACGAACATAAAACAACAACCAAACAGAGACTTAAAGCAGATGCTGAGATCGGGGTAGTAATTATCAAGCTGGTGATTTCCAATACCAGACTGCAAAGAAAAATGAGCGCTATCGCAGTCGCCAAAGTCCATGTGACGGCAATCAAGTAAAAGTAAACTCTTGTATTTGTCGCTCTGTGCTGGAAAGGCCATGCAATGGCGTACAACCTTTCCATGGAGATGAGAGTTAAGAACAATAAAGAAGCCGAACCCGCAAAGACATCCGGCAAAATCAAAATGTTTTCCCAGATTGCTGGTTTAGAATTTTGAAGGTAGAAAATGTTATTATATAGGTGTATGATTTCTCCAATACCAACCAAAAGATCAGCAACTGAAAGGTTTATCAAGAGGTAACAAGTTCGTTTGAGGGTTGATCTTTGCTTCCAGAACGCAGCGATGGCTATAGCATTTCCCGCAAGAGCGATAAGCATTTCCAATGCAAAAATTGCAGTCCACAGAAGTATTCCCTTGCTGGCAATTTCCATTTTAACGAGTTTGCTGCGAGCTTAAGCCTGTGAAAAAGAATGAGGTGAAATATGTTTGAGAATAGTATTCATTTAAAGCTGTCAGCAAAAAGAATGTATGTAACAGTGATAATTAATCATACTTCTAGACTGAGAAGATTTATGGCTCGTACATTTTCATTAAGGATTTCCATTCCAGGCGTTGTCAGAAGCGCTCCAAAAAGTTTGAGTTTTGAGAAGCATGACTAAGACGTGATCTATTCCATTAAATATGACTGAGCTAAAATATTTCACTTTCGGTTAGAGGCCCTTTAGGCTATGACTGCTGTTGATTTATAGCAGAAACAGTTTATGCAGTGGACATTTTCTCAACGTTCTCGAAGTTGCTCTCTTCCTATAGTAACGGTTCGTGTGCTATTTTATCTATGGTAACCTAACCTTGTGGCAGCTTACTATTTCTGCTTCTGATTGAAGAAAAGAAGGCCCTGGCTTTCTAGCTTATTCCATCATAAACAGGAGAGGGTCCTTTCTTGACCATGAATCAACAGTTATTAGACGCTTTCATAACTCATGTTTTACTAGTAGCCTGACCGTACTTTATCTATCAGAAAGACAGAGGACTCTGAATTATTATTATTTTTTTGTTGTTTTGTCATGGCATTGTTATAAGCCATAAGTCATAGCGAGCGCTTTTATGTTTTGTTGTTGTTGTTGTTGTTTTTCTTTCTTTTCTTTCTTTTTTTTCTTTTTTTGTTTGTTTGTTTTCTTTTTCTTTGCCTTTGTTTTTATCTTTGTCAAAGCATCAAAAATACTGCGAAGCCCCACATGATCAAACTATCCGTGCTTTTTAATTATCTATTCGATTAAATTAAAAGAAAACCCTTTGTTCGCATATATTTAGAATTCAATATGATTGATCGAATTTGCAATTGCAATTTAACAGGGAAAAGAAATCGCTGATAAAAATTAATGCTGTTAGACTATATACTGAAGGTTGATTCCTGCCTCCTTTTTTATTGAAAAATCACAATCTTAATTGCTTTTCTGAGTGCAATATATAAAGAAAATTTAAAGACAAACCGAAGCTCATTTTTTTCTTTCTTAACTTGTATTGTAACTGGTCATATATTAAATCATACCAGTCCCTCCCTTAAACATTGTCTTTTAAATAACTTTCATAACACCAGTAATATCACAAGGCCTTATGCTGCAAGATAACTGTTATTATTTTTCATTTTTTTGTTTGTGTGTGTTTGCGTAATTTAAAATGGGAATTGGGTTGTTCTCGTTTGTTTAGAAGTGGCTGCTGTGTCAGTGAAAGGTTTATTGAACACAATTGTTGGAGGTAGGCACCTGCATCCTTCTTGCTTGAAAAAACATCCATATCTCCATAATTACTTTTTAGATCGTAATTTCTCACGAAGGTCGACATGGCAAGGAAAAGAGCGAAATTATTTCTATGCAAACGGCGCACATACATCTAAGGTTAAATGGTTTGAAGTGATGGCTTCAAGACACTTAACAATACTTCAAATATAAACAATATGGACTAACGCTATAAACATTTATGTCCGTACACCACGTAGTACAATGTACTATGGATTTTAAATTTTTAAACCATTGGTTGGAGAATTTTTGGTTGTTGGATTAGGTTGGTTATTTAAAATAAAGATGACTTCGAATCCAAAACTACACACGTACATGATAAGTAGCAAGGTTCCATGATTACATACCTCCTAGTGACCGTGTTCGAGGTCTGTACTGTAAGTTATGACTGGTTTGGTTTTTCCCTTTCGATTTAACGGAATATGCAGTATAAATAATATCTTCTCATACATATATTTCTCGATGTTCTTCGACACGAAGAAATTCTTGCCAAATATTTCACTTGTGCTGATGATTTATTTACCTCCATTTTGACAGCTTTGCCGCTTCCTGTTAGGGAGATAGAGCCTTTCCTTTTTTTGATTTATTCCATCATGGACAAATGTTGACCGATGGTGAAAAGTCTCATGACGTTTAGATAACTAGTCGTTTTCCTATATGGTAAAAAATTATAACGCTGTACCTCGTACATAATCATACAGAAAAAAACGCATTTAATTCTTCTATGATGGCATTGAGAATAGTCTGTCTTAGATGGTAACAACGCCATCGCCTTATGTAGTCGACCGAATGTAATTCATTTGAGTTGATTGAGGAGAATCCCCTAAAAGGACGCCTGATCAGTGGACGCTTTCGGTAACAGTAAGGGAAAAAAATCAATCAGGCCTAGTGATTTTAAGGCAAAGTACGCCCGCTTATTTCTTAGTTCAAAATTCTATGCTATAATTGTTTCTTTGAGAACAATTGCAAAAGCCGATAGCAAAGAAAAAGTGCAACCTAACAAAGGTGGCTTAAAAAACCTACCTCCTCAATTTTAGAAAGTAGACCTCAGCGAGAAATTGTGCGTCCGCGATAAGCTCTTTGGGTATGGAAACCCTTAAATTTGGCTTATATGTGTTTTGCGCGGAAATGGAGATGCATGTGTGTTGTGCGCGCGCAAATCTAGGTGTTCGGAGATCGTGTGAGTAGGTAATCTTGGGTGGTCTAGTAGGCATGTCGTGCCCACATTTTCCTCTTCGTGATTAGTGTTAGGAGTACACGGATCTAGAAACGGCGTCCCCAGCAACCAAGATAGGTATTCCACTGACGTCAAACTCACTAAGATGTTTCTTCCAGATATTCAGTGTTGTCCTTCCACTTCCTTTGTCCTGAAATGTCCATACACCCTTTCACATTATTTCAGATAATATAAATTATTATATGGCTAACGTCGTGAGTAGGCAAGATGAATCAAATCCTGCGCTGTGATTGGCTACCCGAGCGGGCAAGATGGAGCTATCTTGCCCGCTCAGGACTACCCGCTGGGTCCCGCAAGAAAAATTTCCCAGAAAGCCATATAATAAATCCTTTATTGACCAAGCTTGTTCGGTCAAGATGGCTGGATATTGGCCTCGTTTTTTTTTTTTGCGAGTTTATGGACCTCGACTCCTCACACTTGGTCAATAACCCATACATATCGAAACCATCGTGGTGGTTATCGTGCACACTGGAAGCAGGGGTGGAGTGGTGAGGAGAGGGCGTGCCTTTACGCCAGTGTTTCCCAAATTCCAATAGTGGACTCAAGGTGTCAGAATTTTGCCAGTCGCATTACACCACCTTTATAAAATCGTTTTTCATTGGCTCATTTTAAGCAATGTTTTTGTTGATGATGATGCTCTTGATGTTTGTTTTCGTCCTATGACTATATTTTCCCTTATGTTTATCCACAGGTCGTTCGTTATCAAGGAGGCACCGTGGCCGGGTGGTAAACTCGTCGGACTTGCAATCCAGACGTCCTGCGTTCGAGTCCCGTCGAGTTCGAGTCAGTTGCTTGCTTGGGCCCACTAGCCCTTTTGCTATAAACACTGCCGAGGGTAAATAAAGGCTTATTATTATTATTATTATTATTATTATTATTATTATTATTATTATTATTATTATTATTATCGAATTATTCCCTTCAGCCCCAAACACAAGAAATTGTAATGATTATCTTCGTAATAAACAAGGCTATATATAGCTATATAACAAATTTACCTGATTGGATGGTGATACATGTATAATTGATCAGCGCATGATAACAAGCTGCCAGTTACTGCAGTAACAAGCAGTATTATAGTGCATGGACATTAACCATTGTGAGCTATTTTGGTGCAATGTTATATGTATTCTACAAATCAATAGTTAGTGGCCGTCAAACAGAAGAATACTGATCGAAAACTATCTCTTTGCATTCTTTAGGAAATAAATATTAGTGCTATATCTTAAGCTTTCATGACGGGAACAGTAACGTGTGAATGTGCGCCACATTGTCCTTATATTATGTTATCGGTAATTATTAGTTATCGTTCGGATATGTATAACTGGTCTTCGAACAAGTTTTCCTCCTTTATCGCCGATTTCTTATCAAAACATTTTCTTATAGTTTTGATCCCTAATGCAGCGAATTCTGAACCCAACTGAGCTGTGTTATCAGTCTTGTGGTACGGTTTTCAAGTGAAGACTTGAATAATTAACAAGTTGTCAACAATGGACTTAATTATTTTTACCTGAAAGCGGGTGAAATTCGACCAATGTGCGTGGAGATCGATATTTTCATCCCAAGCTATACAAAATCTCTATAGTATTCCTCTTGATTGAGTTGGAGCTAGACTAAAATTATTTTTAACGAAGTAAATTTCAAGACGATTACAAGTCTACATTGAGAATGATATTGTAATTATTCATGGTAAAAGCGGCTATTTGGTTTTCAAAACTTTTCGCTTTTTTCTGGAAGACATATATTCCTAAAGTCGGAGAAGTTTTATGTATGACAATTGTGCGTCATGAGCCTCAGTAATTCTGTGCCTCTCTATTTTACCTTCAAACAAATTCACATCATTCGTTAGAACGGCAACACTAAAAAGTCACCGAGAATACAAATCAAATCTCCCGAAGTTTACACTCATTCGTTTGACCAAATGATAATAACGCTCTCGTCTATATCTCTGACACTTTTCAAAGTGAAATCCAAATTTACCGATGACTTTCTTTGAAATGAAATATTTCAATAATAACGAAATATACCAAGGAAAACATCTGCATAAAAATTTGGGAAATAGGTGACCTTGGGAGAAAGTTTAGAAAATTTGTGCTGTTGGGTTAATGTGTTTTTAAACAAGGACTAGATTCGCCAAAAGGTAAAATGAATAAAAATCATAAATATTTAAATAGGTTTAGTTCACTATGATGGCCACTCAGTTTGCTCTGCAGCAAGTTGCGTTATTGAATCAGTGTTATGTTAATTCTCAAAAACTGACTTGTGTAATTCTCCATGACTTGGTGTTAGGCTATAACAGGAGCCATAATCGGGGACGGAGACCGTAAGCGCGCGCCATTTCTAGTATTGGGGTTGTCCCCATGATATGGGACAATAATTCTATTTTTAGAACAAATTGCGCCATCGCCTGCGGCACACGCGCGTACATACTGCGAGGATTTCTGCGGATGTCGCGCCGGGGAAATGGCGTCCGAAATTCCCGAAATATTTCATGTTTTTGGTCCACAACTCAACGCGTTTACGTCTGTTGGAATTTTGCTTAATTAAGTATTTTCGTCGTAAGCTGTTCCAATTTGAGTGAAGTAAGACCGCGTCAAATTTAGGTATGTTCCGCTTTAAGCTTATATATATCGCTGACCAAGTTGTGTTCCGACGGATGCTTCTTTTACATGAGCTGTACATTACTCCACTTTAATTAAATTTCACATATGTTGAAGATTAACGGCTTTTCCATTACACAGCAAAAACCTAGCTGGATATATTTAGATATAGCAGAGCTTCAGGACTTCATGGTTTCCTAGCTCCTCTTACCACACGCTTGCGAGGAATTTGCCAGTCTATCGCGACCGAAAAGTAAAACAAAATGCGCGCGATGCGTGTTTTGTACAGTCAGTAAACATAACAAATTGCACTTGGCCGCAATTTCGGGTGAAAGCGTACATCGAACTCAAACAATAACTCTATAGTTTTTAAATATGGTTAATATTGATAAATGGTTGAGAACATATTAAAAGCTAAGCTGGAAATATGTGAATAAAGCAGAAATAATCAGCAAAGTTACAATGACGCTTTCTTTAATCAACTTCGAATAACGATTTCGATTTTGTTGATCGAGTTATCAAAACTCCTTGTCTATTTTCATTTTCGCATTGTAAAACTTCACTATGCTTACGTTGAAGAAACACACATGATGTTAGTAGCCTTTTTTGCGTTCGTGAAATTTGTTGCAGCATCTCAGCACAAAAGATAACGAAAGAAATCTTTGTCAAGATTTGTTGACAATTGAAAACATCGACTCGGACTTGAAAGTGCATGAGCTGCACTATGCAAATGAGCTAATTGTGCGCGTCAGACTTTCCTTTCAAAAACTTTTGCCAACTCACCAAACAAGCACAAACAATAAGAAACCATAAAAACAGGTTTTGGTTATGATTAAGCATTGTCTGAGAAACTCACAAATTAACTCGATACCAGAGTACAGAGTTTTCTTGCTATATTCTTAAGTCAGAACAAACACAAAAACATACGCGTACGGTTACAACAAGCGCGAGCAGATCTTATTATTCATTCCAAGCGCGAGATTGAAGTCTTGTTTTCGACCCTGAAAAACGCACCTTTTCCGTTAGCTCAGAGCATAAAACTACATATAAGCGCCCTGGTTCGTATTCTCTGTCTTATTCCCTGCCATCGCGGTGAAAAATACGCAAGAGAATCTCGCAACTCTCACCATTTGATCACCAACGTGACAGCATCCACGCGAGAGCCCCCGACACGTGCGTGGATCGCGGGGATATATGACGTCAGGATGGCGCAATTTGTTCTAAAAATAGAAAAATTGTCCCATATCATTGGTGCGCGCGGATCCCAAGACTTACGGTCTCCGTCCCCGATAATGGCTCCTGGCTATAAAGATAACAGGGCCTCGTGAAGCGAAGGATCATTTAAAGCCTGGGACGAGTTGTTTAAAGCCCGATTAAGTTAACCCAGGATTAGCGAGAATTGTGCTTTCAGTTTTGTAACTTTTCGATGAAGGTTTCTGTCTATATTGTTTGTCCTTCAATTTGGAGTTTGAATAAGCTCAAACTAGACAAAACATAAGTAATTAACAATGTTATACGCGAGAAAAATTAATACTTCGGTTGACTTTTAAACCTAGGTTAGCGTTAACCATTTTCAACCACAGATTGACTTGCAAGAGGAATGAACCGCTTTTTTGATCCCTTATTTTGTTATTATTAAATTAACACTATTCATTTTGATTTTCAGACCGGAAGAACGAATACCTCATTGGGCGTAAATACAAACTTTTCAACAGAATTATCCACTGAGGAAGCCGATAATCTTGGTTCAAGGGTGCTAACTGCTTGGTGTGTGGTATTTTCTGTTGAGGCAGCTCTTATTGTTTCTGGAAATCTATATGCTTTTGTCGCTATTATAAGAGGTTATTTTGATCTCGTCAGATACTTAACTGTCAGTCTTGCCTTTACGGAAATCATCAGAGGTTTCACTGCCCTTCTGATTGTACTTGGTTTGCTACATTCAGATAGACTTGGATGCCGTGTGGACTATCATGAATTGTTCCAGACATTACAGACTCTCTGCGATGTATTCTCACTGTGCTTTTTGGCGGCAATCTCTTTAGATATGTATTAGAGGATATTCTGGTCTCTAACGTACAAGCTCACCCGTGTCAGATGTTACATGACAACGAACTTTCTCATTTGGATTCTCTCAATGGGGATCCCGATGACCTACGCTTTTGCCTTGGCTGGTTTCTATCAGCTTCCTATCGCTGATGTAGCAGTTTGGTTTGTTGAGATTATTGATTTGACCATTATTTTCACCAACTACATTTTGATTTGGTTAAAGCCTAGATGCAGAAGAAACTCTCCTGTTTGGGGGCTTGAAAAAAAGAACTTCGAGCTTTCCAAAGCGTTTTCTCTTTGCGCCATGACCTATCTTGCATTATGGTTGCCAGTTCAAATTCTCCAAGGATTTTCGCATTTTACTTTGGCTTTCCCATGCAACGCAGTATATTTTTTAACATTTCTCAAAATGTTTTGCTCTTTCATCTGTCCTGTGATATATTACATGAAACTTTCGTCATTACATAGGTCCTGTACATGTAGATGCACTATGATACGCCATAAGCATAGATCTATGATTCCACCAGATAGCTCGCCGGTCATAACGCTCAAATCGGCTTCTTATTTAATGACGGCACTTTGACTCAATTGCAAAAGCAATCGATTTACCTCATTCCTCCAACAAAATTCCGAACACCATGACCAGAACAAGAATAACTGAATAAGAATCGACGAGCGTTGTCTTCCTGACTAAAGCCATCAATACATTGTGTTCAATTGTAGAGAAAAATAGTACAGATACTGCAGGTGTTGAGTAAATAAAATGATCGCTCTATTGACCGCATGTTTGTTTTTTGCAATCCTTGTGCGCACGCTGAATTGCATCAGCAAAAGCGCGCGCAAAAACTGTGTTCGGCCACCTTAACTGGTGCAGTGTCAAAACTGCTTATCCTGGCTTAAAATCATCTATGCTTTTCAGACTGCAATGAGTTATCACAGACATTTAGGGGTACACGGAGGGTAGGAAAAAAAATTTCTGATGAAGAGGTACTTTTTATCAATTCCCACCAGCTGTCCCCCTCCCCACCCCATAAAAAATGAACAGTCCCTAATGAGTGATGTTTCTTTCAAAATAACAAAAATAAATTGCAGTAACTGGAATAAATAAATAAATGAATACATGAATAAATAAATAAATTATGGCAAATTGATAATAATATTGTGGAAGTAGGGTATGGTTTGCTTCAACAATCACTCAGTTAAGGGCAACCAATGTAAATGGCAAAAAATAACATTACAAATCCAAGATTAATGTGCTGCATGTATCTGTTTTGTAGACAAGTGTGATAAAGATGATTTTGGTCTTGCCAAACTTGCTGGAATGTGTTTAAAGTAAAAGGCCTACTAATGAGTGTGCCTCAGTCATTGTCATTGACAATATCAATGTTAAAACTGATGAGAGTTAGAGATTTCTCTTCACCTAGTGTTTAGTTGTTGTATGTAACTTGTATTTGCTCGGTGTGTCCATTCCTGGGTTCTCAGTACATGTGAGGGGCCCTCATGTGAGGCCAAGTAAAGGGAAATAGGGCTCAATGGCCTGGTTGAATTACATGAAAAGAATGTTTTGGACAAATAATAGACCTCACAGTATTTACAGTGGTTGTAACTTAAATTGCAGATGGGAGATGAAAAAACACTGACTTGCATCTACTTGAAAATAATAATTTAATTACAAAGTATGTTTTTTAAACTCAGCACCAGGTGGGTTGACAGTCATGTGTAATATAAATTCACATGAAACACTTATTATTTATTGATTTAAACTTATGTATAGTCTCCCACTACCGCCAACATTCAAAGGAAAACAAATGTACAGAAGTGGGAGATCAAAAATGACTGAACAATAACATCCAAGAGTAGTAAATTTTTGATTGAGATAACAATTTGAGACAGGCAGTAACATGGTAATGAATATGTAAATGCAGGGTAAATGAGATGATGTCTCAGTTTGGTAGACCAGTTAGTATCCAAAGCAGGATCCAAAACCGTTGAACACCCGAGCCAAAAAATTTTTCACTTATCATGATAAAACAAGGGTATAAATCACACAATCATGGCGTGAACATATGACAAATCAAGGGAAAAGCCACAATTTCAAGTCCGATTTTCTTAAAGTTCAACTATCACGCAAAAATAATCCACAATACTGATCATTGTTATCCAGCAAACGAAAGCTCGTGTGCTAAACAAACGTTTTCAGCATAGCATGATTTCCATTCACTAGTTTTGATGCAAAAAAAGCTTACCTGCAATTGAGACTTGGCAGATAACTGGCCTAGATATTACACTGGCAGCTTCTAGAAAAGGTTCGTTTGATTCTCATGATGAGTGCAGAAATCGGTCCAGAAACAACAACCTTCTCTCAACTCGCAACGAAATGTGTCCGCCATTGCTGTGCGCGTGTAGTCCGCACGTATATGACATATCCACGCGAGAGCCCTTGCTCCATATTAGGAAGTTAAATTTGATTGGTTCGGAATAATCGGCAGCACTGAACCAGAGTTAAACGCTTCTAGGTGATATGCTTCTGTCATAACGTACATTGGAATTACCAACCAGAAAATCTCGATGAGTTTGTTTATTTTCTTGATGGCTGCTCTTCCGCTCATTGTTTGCATCGTATACTGTAGAATTTGGATTCCATCAAAAGCATCAAATGCAGATGACTCATCGACGTCACAGGAGCAGAGACAATGTCGCGAGATACTGGTAGCTTTTCGCCGCTGCAGAGGGTCTTGTTCACGTGATCCCCCGGAAATGCATGTTTTATGCATATGTTCCCTTGTACCCTACGTTCCTGTAAACGCGGGTTAAAATTGATCCCCTACTCCCTAAAACCATTGGGAGACCTATTAAATGGCGTCGGACACGAGATGCTAACCAACTGTCAACGGTTATTTATTACTTCATATTTACCCAAATACATGTTACATAGGAAAATATCGCGGTAGCAATTTTACTTTTTTTTAAAGAAAGTGAACAAGTAACATACTCACAGTAGTTGCTATTCATAAATTAAACTAGCAAAAATCTACGAGATATTTATTTCTCCAAGCGTTACAATTGCATTATATCAGCTGGATTATAATCATGGCATGAGTTGCTAGAACATCATATAAAGACAGTGCACTTGAAAAGTGGATTAGTGCGATATTTGTTCGGCTATTGCCTAACGTATTAACCTCAGGATTATTGGAGTGACCGCGGGATTTGCACTGGAAAATAGTTGTGAAACAGCTTTTCTGTAATCTGGCATTCTTAGACAATAAATCAAAAAATTGATAAACGAATTACTGAACTGAAGAAGTTTCAGTACAAAAACGACCACAGCGAGCATTTTTCTACTACACGGCACACACATATTTACTACAACTAATAGAACTTTGAATGGTAGCCAAGTCAACACAAATGTTCCTGTTATCAAAAACAATATCTTAGACATCCTCGCCTCTGTCCTCGCTCTTACTCCGTTTTGTATGCGGGAAGTCTGCTTACGCCAGATGAGGCAGTAAGAAGTGCACGTTATTAGCAAAGAAGTAGACAAACTGATAGTAATAACTGTGAAAATCTGGTGATTTGCCACGATTGAATAGTGCTGTAACACTCGAACTGAAGTCACCGCGAGGGAGAGGATCCATGGCGTTGCTATGGCAATGGCGTAGCTATGAGAGGATAACTGCCGATGACGAAGTGGCCGACTGATGGCAAAGAGTCGTTCAAGAGAAATAACAGTCAATGTGAAAATGGAGGAGAGACCTGTAAACATATCGACACTATCAAGAACGACTCCTGGCATGAACTTGTCTTCAGAGATGACTGTGATCATATAAATCGGTACTGCAAATAATCCAACTAGGAGATCAGCTATTGCCAAATCGATTAACAGGTAAAGAGAACGTTTGCGAAACCTTCCCTTGACAAGAACTGCAATTGACAGGGAGTTACTAATAATGATTACAACTGCTGACACTCCAAAACACACACTCCAGAACCAGTTCCAGCTGTTGAAGTTCATGGTGAGTACACAACACAAGTAGAGAGAGCTGCAAAAAATAAATAAATAAATAAAAAGATAAATAAAAAAGGATACGATACAACGTAGGATTAATTAAGAAATAGAAAACGTGTACCGTGTTTCTATCGAGCTATAGAAACACGAGTGGAAGTTTGGAAGAACGAGAAATGCTGTGGGAATACTGTGGGCTGTTTCCACAGCTTTTTCGAGTTCTTCCAAACTTTCACGAGTGTTTCTGTAACTTAATAGAAACACGGAGAACATGTTTTCTATTTCTTTTAGAAAACACCGCGACGGTAAAAAACGAAAACAACTTGTTTACTTTGATTATCAAAATGTAAATTCTCTTTGCACGCACCATCATTATGTCAACTGCTCGTGCTGGTTCTGTGTTTCCATCGAGTTACAGAAACAAGATTTGTAACCAATCAGCGCGTGTATTTTCTTAGGGCTGTTTTCTATTTTTTAAAAAAAAAAAAAAAGGTGTACTTTATTAAAATATAATAATAATACGTTGTATCGGTTTCCAACGTATACCAGAAGGATCACTGTCTGCGGTTGCTTGCCTAAACATCATAATTACAGTCATAACATGGCGACGCCCGGGTGGTATAGACTGAACACGAAACACTTCATATTGAACAAATGAACAAATGCACAAATGAACAAATGAACAAATGAACAAATGAACAAATGAACAAATGAACAAATGAACAAATGAACAAATGAACAAATGAACAAATGAACAAATGAAGACATGAAGACATGAAGACATGAAGACATGAAGACATGAAGACATGAAGACATGAAGACATGAAGACATGAAGACATGAAGACATGAAGACATGAAGACATGAATGAATGAATAAATCAATGAATCAATGGAAGAATGAATGAATCAATGAGAGAATAAATGAAAGACTTTATTTGTGTGTCAAAGAGGATCTACAATTGCAGCTTTAGAAAAACCAATTGGGGGCACTATTTAGACATTGAACAAATCATGTTTGAATCACTTTCGGAGATATTAACTTGAAACGCCAGGGCCACTGAGTTAATGAGAAACATCAGATATACTAGCTTTGGAACTTAAACTGCTTTTCAGCCAATCTCCTCTTTACTGTTATTCTATAAACAAACAAACCCATAAATGTTTAGCGTCCAGTCTGTGAAGTGTTTTTTAAACATTAATATATTTTTTTTTCAATAATTACTCAACCCCCTTCCACTTGAAACTGAATATAACACCCAATCTCTTACAAAAGATTCTTGAATGCAAAACCGTTTAAAGCACTTTCTTCCCAAAAGATAAAGTTGAACTCTTGTTTAACTGTATTTAAATTTTCATTTCAATGGGGAGATGTTTAAAAACTAATTTGAACAATAAAATGAAAATTAAGTAAGAAGGAAAATATCTCTTAGTGCCTGAGGACGTGGTGTGAGTTTGAATGTAATGCTAATAGCATCAAGCAAATCCACCTTTTCTACGTGTGAATTAGTTAGTATAGGTAATCATACGGTTTCGAGTTCAATTTGGAATTAATTTGCACGAGTACGTTTTTCAAGGTTTTTTTCGGCGAGTGCAATTTCAGCTTTTTTAAAAAATTCCCAAATGCTAATTAATAATATTAACATGAAAAACTTCGCGTGGAGGAAATGCCGGAAGATCTTTTTTAGAGCCATTTTTTCTCATTTTAGAAACTTTTTTCAAAGTTTCCGCACTAAATTTTCGCCATCATTTTGCGGGATATGATTGGCTTAGAAAATTGCCTTTTTTCTTTCAGCCAATCATAATCTAGGATTACGTTGTGCAATTTGCACTTGTGTTACACGTTTTGTACTGGTGTTACACTTTTTGCAGTGTGTTAAACTTGAACTCTATTGCTCTCAGCCAATCAGAATCGACTAATTTTTTTCATGTATATTATTAAAATAGTTATTTTATTCAAAAGACCAACGAAATGGATAAATACGAGTGTCTGTTAATTACTATCTTAATATATCGCCTTCTTTTCTTCCCTAAATGGCTAAACCTCACGACATATGTCATTTTTTTGACTGCCAAGCACCTTGCGTAGTAAAAAACATTATGTAGAAAAATGTCTGAGAAATTTTCGATGTACAATTTCATGTTGCTTTTACAACTTTTTTTTTGTGCAAGGATGATGACGTTTCCAAAGTGCTTCTGTTCGTAGAATAAAACTGTTTCAAAATTATATTAATATGCCTCAGAGTTTACAGACTAGGCTTTTGTCGATTGTGCTTGCAAAACTGGCAGATTATACTCCTAGCACTGCTCAAAATTTTTGGGAATCATCCCCGAATTATTCTCGTTTCTCTAAATTATGCTTCTCGCATCAAAATTATGCTACTTGGTTTTTAAACAAAATAAAGAAAGAACAGGGCGAATAAAGACAAACAAGGAATAACGCCGTTTGGAACCGTCGTTTTCTACAATTCTGAACATTCTGGCTTGATTTTGTATTATTTCCCTTTAATGATAGTGAAATCCAAGATGGCGGGTCAAATGGCGTCACATGACGTCATAATAAACAAACATGGTATCACCCTGTAGAGCAAGCTCAGGGCTAAATTATGCCAAGAATTATGCAAACACAGTCGACAAGTCACTTGTCAGAAGAAACATGGTACCCACATTCAGCTTTGTCCAAGTTATCCACATAGCACGTTCTTCCTTTAGAAACTTGAAAACATTAGTCGAAAACTTCATAAAGCCATTTTCATTCATCATAAACGGTGTCTTGCGTCCTATCCTTATTCTAACCTTTGGAAACCTCGATTTTCGTTCAGCTCAATATAACACATGCCCCACTAGGGTACTCTCATACACAGAAACTAGAGGCGACAGAACAAGATGGCATATCTTAGAGGCATGTAAAATTAGATCCCGACATTATTTGCGGGCATGTTTTAACCAGCCTTATGGGTTAGTTAAAAGCAAATCTACGAAAAAAGTGTATTTTGCTTTAGTGAAATTTCTTCCTACCTTTACCTTTGTAGTTTTTCCTTGGTGTTCTTGGACGTCCGTCTTGTCAAATTGCAGACACTTTTATTGTATCTGGCAGCAGCTTGTATTGTTTGGGAGAAAATATATGCTCGTAAATATATATGAATTATTGACCAAGTGTGAGGTCAAGATGGCTTTTTTTGCATGGACCGAGACGGAGTCGAGGTCCATAAACACGCAAAAAAAAGAAAAAAAGAACGAGGCTAATATCCAGCCATCTTGACCGAACAAGCTTGGTCAATAAAAGATTTATTATGTGGCTTTCAAGGAAATTTTTCTTGCGGGACACGGCGGGTAGTCCCGAGCGGGGAAGATAGCTTCATCTTGCCCGCTCGGGTAGCCAATCACAGCGCAAGATTTGATTCATCTTGCCCGCTCACGGAGTTAGCCATATCTCGTCTCAAAGTCGCATTCAGTTTTATATCGCGATTTAACCATTATTTGAGAAAACTAAACGAAAAAAACCGATTTATTAAAATATAAATTCCTTGTGCGCGCGAAGAATTGTTTTGGATGTTGGCACGTCATGTTGTTTCCTGTTTGTCGACGAATTGAGACAAATTTAACTTCATCAAAAGCTGACTTTTCAAAAAGCGGTTTCGCCATCTCGTGTGAGCTATATCTAGCTGCAAAAATGTGTGATGTTGTCCTGTTTGCTTTCAGGCGATGGAAGAGTGCCCTTATTCCAATGCATGGAAGCCTCGATATTTATTTAATAAACTATATAACGCTTATATCCCACTAGGGCATTCTCATAAACAGGAAATAGCAGCGACAGAACACGACATAATATCCTAGGGTAATGTAAAATTAAATTCCTAGTACGCGAGAAGAATTGTTATTGATATTGGCACGCCATGTTGTTTTTAATGTCTCAACCAATGTACCTCCCTTCCATCGCCGACTTAAAGCTCCTTTTTACATTAAGAGTCATAGTCTATAAGATTTAAACTTTGGCCGGCCACCGTACCTCACCGATTTTGCTGAAATTTGGCATGGAATCTTGTTTTAGAGTCCTAACTACGAAATGGATTTTTAAAAATTCCAATTCTTTTTACTTTGGAAAATATCGAGAAAGCCGATTTCGAGTGACCTTGGCGGCCCGCCAATATGGCGAATCGAAGGAGTTCTTGTTACTTCAATCCTGATCCTGCCATCGTAAGTTCTCGACAATTCTTATAACAGACATAAAGAACTATCCTTCTTTGGCTTATTTATTAAAATAAATCCGGTAAATGATAAGTTTTGAACGACCAACGGCCAAGAAGCACGAAGGTATATTTTCTTAGCTTTGAAAAGTCGTAAATTTACTTCAAATTGGAAGGGCGATATCTTCGGTGTTATCTCGATTGAAGTAGCCAGTTACCCAGAGTGTAGCTTAGTTATGGCTAATTTGATTCCATTAATAAAAATTCGGGGGAGCTGTAACAGCGTAGACTGAAAAATTATGTTATCAGTAGTAATTTGGCATTTTCTGCGGAACAGCTTGTTAAGCCAATGTTAGTCGAGGAAGATAGAAAACGATTCCTGTCGCTTAAATATTGCAATTTCCATGTTTTCTTACTAATGTGATTCAAAGAGCTGTGTTTGAAAATAGGATTCAAGATTGCGTGTGCGATTTTCAGGGAAAATTTTACACCGTTCACTTTGTTGTTGCACTGTAAGCAGTCTACACTGACATTCCAAATTGCAGATTTGAAATCACCCAAATGCGTGAACATGCACCGTTCAAGTGCTTATTCAATTGATTATCTTTTTTAAAATTTCTCTTACTCTATTGGGATATTGAAATCACCTATCTTCTGGCATGAAAAATATGTTTGTTTCTACGCACAACAATGAATGTCGATGAAATGTGAAATGAACATCGTGAGGCGCGCCATATCACTAATTAAATTTATTCATTTGGTCATCTGAAGTGTGCAAATGCTATATCTAAGTCAATGAAACCGATTTTTAGGTTTAACAGTTACAGTAGTATCGAGTAGCACGTTTTACAAGTATTTTTTGGCGGAACTGCAAGTTTATTTATAATATTAGTAACGATGATATGATACCGTAAACTTGGTATGGAGATACGGTCAGTGTAAAATATGGGCTGCCGACTGTGGACTGCGGACTACGGACTGGGTGTAAAACACGCACTGTCAATTTCAAGGTATAACTAGCACGGCGTTATCTTTTAGAAGGATCTAAGTTGTTCAAACTTGATGGTTTATTAATGACCGAAGAAACGGTAAGATGATACTTTCCGTCTAGTTGTAAATCTACATTTTTTGATGGCTCGGAGTGGGGTGTAAGGGAGGGCTAAAATGTTGTTGTTGTTGTTGTTTTGTAGTGGTGAATGCGCTTAGCTACACCTAGCTAGTTCACAGCTAGGCCGCGGATGTCCGTCTGCTCTACAGCAAAATGTAACTACAGCGAAAGGTAACTCTTAATGAGGAAACAAAAATAAAGTTTTGCAAAACTCTAAGGCAAGTTGTTTTGCAAGTTATCACAATGCAACTCTTATATCATGGGCTCACAGAAGACGTGGTTGAGTGGTAGCAGGAACACTCCGATAAAATGGCGGTTAACGCACCAACAAACGCAGCTTTTCGTTTTCCTTGTTGAACAGGCACTTCCAGTTTAAGCGAGTGACAAATTTCTCTTAGTTTACTGATTTTTAATTTACTTAGCTTCTGTGAAGTGACGAGTTCGCAAAGATTGTAATCGTCGTACATGACTGGGTTCTTGGGCTGTATGTGCTCCTCTACATTTCGTAAGGTTGCCAGCGCTTCTTCAGCTGCTTCATAGTCTTGGTCGGAAACTGACTGCGCTTCTGAGTTTTCGCATTTTGCCCGGCGTGAAAAGAAACTTTGAATTTGCGTGGAGAACAAAACCTCTTCGTGTAAGAATTGTCTCTGACCATCAACATCTCGAGGAATTTCCATTTGTCTTGCCACTGTCACATAGTTTCCTGCAGTAAGTTGAAAACGCCTGCAAAAAGCATATACTTGTAATAAGGGAAGTACCGTTAGAAACGTATAGTGGGGTACATACCAAAAGCAAAAATAAAACTTTGAGCAAGGCAGAATTGCGCAAAAAAGTGATGCACAGCGATCAGCCCAGGCAAAATTCCCTGTCGCATCAGAGAGTAGGTACGATCGAGAAAAAAGAAAGAAAAAAGAAAAAGAAACGTGGTCACCCTCAGTGTAATAAGTCGTATCGTACTCTTCTATTGGTCCGCTTAGTTTGATTCTTAATGTCAACTATGTGAACGGCAGGATGTCCTTTCCCCAGACCAAGATTATCCACTCAAGAATATTCCGCTTCAAGTCACTTCCCAGCTTAAAACCCAGATTAGCGGGCGCTAAGGATAAGTCGTATTTCTAGGAACCGTCGATACAGCGGGTATAGAACATCAAATTATGGCGCGAAAATGTTTACAATGAAATAGATATATAAGTAATTAGAATCAGTACCTGCTCTTGCCTAAAGAAGCTGAATTTCGCTTTTAAGCGAAGCATCTATAACGTTGAAACCTTTGAGATGTGGCCTTACATCTCTGGTGCATTGTAAAAGCGATACGCACTCGCTTGATGCTATGCTTTGTCCGCAGCTGTCCGTACCAAACTTTGAAAACCCACATCTAACCATTGTTACATTATCTTTGTGTTGATGAAAGCCATTCAGAACTGGAAATCGATGAGCAAATCAAAAGCTCTGAAATGAAAATCAAGAAGCACAAATTTACATTGAATCTCCACGAGCAATTCAGTTATCAAGTAATCAATTTGAGCCAAACTTTTGTTCTGTTACCCTTTTAAAAGCAAAAACGCTTCTGAGGTACGCTGAGGGTACGGGTAATGTTGCTAAAGAAATAAAGATAGAAATGAAATAAAACCACTTACCTTAATTCAAACCACAGCAAGGAAAATTCTTCACCCTGTTCACGGTAGGATTGAGTGAATAAACTTAATTAGCGGATGCGCGCGCTGCAAGTTAGCGAACGGGAAAGGATGTTCATTTCACATCAGTTTGTCAATCAGTCATCCTCGTTATGTCCACGATGTTCATCGTTCAGGCTTCAAATTCTACTGGGATACACAACTGTTTCACAATAGAAGCTAAGGTGGGTGATTTTTATATGCCATCTAGAGAAAGGGGAGTACAAAGAGGAGTTTAAGAGGACTTAATTTGAAACGTGACGCAATTTGCATTTTTGTACTCAACAGTGATTGAAATTATGTCGGTCGGTATTTCCGCGATAGTTTGTAGCCACGTAATCTGGATAAGATAAACAGTTTTTTTTTTTTTCGATATTGGAAATGAAAATTGAGTTCCTATGTTCTGGGTGATTTCTAAAATACTTTGATTTGGAAAAAGTAAATCGAGTGGGTGTTATGAAGAATTTTACAAGTTAACAACAAAATGATTCATGTCAGTTCAAGATTTCTCCAGAAATCACGTATCAACATTTTTTTTAACATGTCTTAAGGCGTAGGGTATTTGTACCATATAAACAAGAAACATGAAAATAACTTCATTTAGACGACAGGAATAGCTTTTTTCATCTCTCTCAATTAACATCTGCCGTATTCCCTAAACGGACTCGTCTTCAGCAAAGGCTGAACTGTTGAGACTGTCACTGGTGCTATAATTTTTTTATATCCACCGTTAAATTTCCCCTATTTTTTTTTATTAAGGGAATCAATTATTCAATAAACAAGCTGTGTTCAGGGTAAATGGCTAGTTCTTAATCGAGATAACAATGGAGATCAGCCTCCTAATTTACAGTAAATTTGCGGCTATTAAAAGCGACGTAAACATAACTTCGAGCTTCTTGGTTGTTCGTCGTTCAAACTTATCATTTTACGGATTTATTTTAATAAATAAGACAAAGAAGGATAGTTCTTCATGTCTGTTACAAGAATTGTCGAGAACTTACGATGGCAGGATCAAGATTGAAGTAACAAGAACTCCTTCGATCCGCGATATTGGCGGACCGCCAAGGTCACTCGAAATCGGCTTTCTCGATATTTTCCAAAGTAAAAAGAATTGGAACTTTTTAACATCCATTTCGCTGTTAGGACTCTTAAACAAGCCAGCAAGCCAAATCTCAGCAAAATCGGCGAGATACCGTGGCCGCGACCTTTTTATATAAATCGAAAATAACTGAGTATGACTCTTAAATAGCTCGTAAAGATGAACTAGTGTAGAGTTAAAGATGTCTGAACTGTGCAACTGTGCGAAAACATGGGGCGACGTTCACTGATCACTAACAGTGCAAGGAATATTTAATTTAAGTTTATTTTATTTTTTGTTTTTTGCCTCAGCAGCTGCAAAAATGTGTGATTTTGTCCTGTTTGCTTTCAGGCGATGGAAGAGTGCCCTTATTCCAATGCATGGAAGCCTCGATATTTATTTGGTTACTATATAACGTTTATATCCCGCTAGGGCATTCTCATAAACAGAAAATAGCAGCGACGTGGAACACGAAATAATATCTTAGGAGAATGTAAAATTAAACTCCTAGTACGCGAGAGAAATTGTTATGGATATTGGCACGCCATGTTGCTTCTTGATTGTCGACGAATTGAGACAAATTTAACTTCATCAAAAACTGACTTTTTGAAAAGCGGTGTTCTGCGGCATTTTGTAATAACTACGCATTTTGTAATACCTTACGCATTTTGTAATAAAAGTTGCAGCATTTTGTAATTACCTGCAGTATTTTGTATTAAATGCAAACGACGCATTTTGTAATAAGAGCTGCAGCATTTTGTAATAAACGTCAGTCTACGCAATTTGTAATAACGTGGTGACGCAAATTGTAATAAGTCTCTTCACACGATAATTTCACCAAGCAGTGTCCCGTGTGACCCAAGAACTCTTAGCCTTCACCACTCCATGTTCAGCCGCAATTTTGCCACCCTAGCTATTCTGTAATATGTCTGCAACGAAAGCCAACGAAAAAAGCTTACGCTTTCTGAGATAAGTGCGACCTTGCGTGGTATGAACCTCGCTTGTTTTAACAGCCTTTAAAATACACCAATAATTGGAAGTTCGTCAACATGTTTCATCTCTAGATTACTTAATCCACGAGTTTGACCATAGGTGTCCTTTGATTTTAATACATCATCTGCGCATAAACACCAACATAAGCTGTTTATTGACGTAAAAAGCTGATCCTAAAGTTTAAATTGCGGCACTGTTAGTACTTAACGTGTTCAACGTGTTCACTAAACGTGTTCACAAACTGAAACAATGTGCAAATCTAATACTAAATGACTCTCATTACTCGTCCACAACATGGGTGGGGGCGCTTATTTTAAATTTCGGCCGATAAGAGGGGCGCTTATTGGAAGTGGGCGCTTATTCGAGGTTGGGGGGGGGGGGGGGGAGCTAATTCCAGGATTTACGGTGAATCAAGGTACCAAGGAATTCATGCATGGGATTAGGTTAATGAGACTGAATATCAAAGAGTCATTGCTACATACATGGATTTGAAAAGAAGAGGAGGCGACTAAAATCGCCGTGTAAATTTCCTGCAAAGTTTTTCGAAGTGTCGCTAATTATAACTCTTTAAGTCACTAGTTAAAAATTGCTGCCAAATGCAGGTTAAATATATCTAACCCTCTTCCATCAACTGAAAGCAATAAACAAGTCAACATCACGCATGCTTGCAGCTGCTGAGGCTAATTCACGATTCATTGACATCACGAAACTAAACGCTAGTGGATATTAGACTGATCCTTATGTTAAAGAGGTTTTAACCTATATACTATGAACTACAGGCTGGTCCCTACATTGCAAAAAATAAATAAATAAATAAATAAATAAATAAAACAAAAAAACTGATAAAAGTAGAAAATACCTATCCTTTACACTGTCAGCGATGATAAATTATTCCGAAGACAGCTGAAAGTTAATTGCGGTTTCACGGTGTTCAGTATATTTATGGACTACCTGTTAAAAGGCAACAAAGTCATCTGGTAAATAAGTGTGGTTGTAATGGTTTTATACAACCATCACGAGTTGTCAAAAAGGCTAACATGTCAACTTCAAACTGAAATTTTTCAATGACGAGGAGTACATTAACTTGTCATAATAAACTGGTTTTGTGAACCTTCACTTGAAACACTTCGTATTACAAGCCAGCCGAAATAGATAAGATGCATTGTTCTTGTTTTTCTTAGGTTAGGAAAAGAGTGTAAAGTGTTTCAAACGGCTCAACATTTTATTTAATTGTTATCATTGCGCTTTAAAATTGGCAAAATAAATTTATTTCGCATTTCTGCGTTGCCTTTGGGGATAACGTAATGTACTCACGTGTTATTCAGTTCTCGCCAGTGCTTGTTAACAGCTGGTAATTAAGTTTCTCCGGTTTCTACCGCGGTTTGCCTAGCGTTTCACTCATTGTGAGCTTCTGAATTATTATTCTGAAGAGTTTAATCCTATTGGACTCGTCACAGTTTGTAAGTTCAATTTTGTGTAGTTATATTTTTGTATTTAGGTATTTTGTCTTGTTTACTTTTCAGCTGAATCAGACACTCACTCACTCATTCACTCACTGACTCACTGACTCACTGACTCACTGACTCACTGACTCACTGACTCACTGACTCACTGACTCACTGACTCACTGACTCACTGACTCACTGACTCACTGACTCACTGACTCACTGACTCACTGACTCACTGACTCACTGACTCACTGACTCACTGACTCACTGACTCACTGACTCACTGACTCACTGACTCACTGACTCACTGACTCACTGACTCACTGACTCACTGACTCACTGACTCACTGACTCACTGACTCACTGACTCACTGACTCACTGACTCACTGACTCACTGACTCACTGACTCACTGACTCACTGACTCACTCACTCTCGCGCGCTTTCGCGCACAATGATTAAAGCTGTGCATTCGAACTGTGGTGTTCGTATTCAGTAGCGTCTACCTACATTCCGTAATGTATGATGTGTAGTTCATTTTTAATTCAACCTGAGAACATCGAAAACTAAAAAATGCAAATTGTATATATCTAGCACTCTTCCATCAACTGAAAGCAACAAACAGGTCAGCATCACGCATACTAGGATATTAGCATAACGAAACAAAAAGCTAGTGGATATTACGCTGATCCTTTGATAAAGAAATTATACTTAACAAATAAAGAAGCCCCGACTGTGCTTTGTTCTGTTGTAAAGCACGCAGGAAGCGGTAGAGCACGAAAGAAGTGTAGGGGAAAACACGAGACGTAGTCGAGTGTTTTTCCCTACTTCTTGAGTGCTCTACCGCTTCCTAAGTGCTTTACAACAGAACAGAGCACAGTCGAGGCTTCTTTATTTGTTTTATGATGAAGAATCAGATAATTTCCCTACGCATTTGGCTGAATTTTCAAACCAAACTTTATTTTCCAAACGAGCAAAAGTCGCGTCAGCCGTTCACTGTTCTCTGATAAAGCACGCTAAAATAAGCCAATCACAATCCTTGTTAGAATTGTTCAAATAATTTGATTGGCTAACGAAGCGACAGCTGTCAATCACAAACTGGACTTCAGCTAAGCTTTCAGTTTCGAGAAGTTTGAGCGGCTCTCGAGAGAAGAACGATGCCTTCAAAGTTCGCTTTTAAGTTAATTTTTAAATACGGATCTCAAGGCAGGTAAAGGTTTATAGTCCAGAGGAATCCGGCCGTATTGTGGCCCATGAAAACGAGCACTTTTCCAGTGGAAATTACGAAACGCGGAGCTCAAAGCTTGTGGATGTAAATGCGAAATGCTGGGTTGAATTTGAAAGGAGCTACAGTTATTTACGGCTTGTAGGCGCATGCAGCAAGATTGCCCGAACTAGCGTAAAAGTTAGAAAGACTTAACGGCTCCCACTGGTTCTACTTCGAACACAGAAGAGAATATCAGAGCAAGTTTTGCACTGACCACTCGTCGGTTTACTTCGCTGAGATGACCGGAGAACGAGCGTTACTACACTGCATGTAAGTGTTGTTTGAGCAAATGAGCATTTTTAATTGTAAATTTACAAAAATAAAGCTTCTCATCATAAACAGAGACAGTTCAATTGTTTTCTGTCGTTGTTTTACTTCTTAGTATACTTTCTGCCTTCGTAACAAAATTAATGTCTTTATTGAAGCACTGTTTAGGTTGAGAATTTGTGAATTTCGCTACAGCTGTACATGTTTTGTCGGCGGGAATCTAGCAAAACTTGTTATTTTAGTACAGTTTTAACACTACTGTTGCTAACAATGGTCTCTGTGAGCCATATTTACTGCAGAAAAATAGCTCGCTTCCAGTGTGTTTGTCTGAGTCACAGGGGATGTTTAATTTGGGTCAAATTTGTCAAAATTCCGAAGCAAAAATTTGGAAGCCAACTTACCGTCATCAACCCGTGCTCTGTTCTCTGATAAAGCACGCTGTTTCAGCCAATCAGAGCGCGCGTTATATGGAAACTTTATTTTAATATGAAGTACAGATTGGTCTCTGCGTTAAAAAAGAAAATAAATAAATAAATAAATGAAAAGGGAAAAAACCCTCTTATGCTGTCAGCGATCATAAAATTAATATGGAGATAGGTGACAGTTTAAGGAGGTTTTATGTTATATTTATGGACTACCTGTCAAAAGGCGAGTAAGTCATCTGGTAAATAAGTCCAGCTGTAATGCTATTATGCAATCATCGAGCTTTGTCAAAATGAACGAATGAATGAACGAACAAACGAACGAACGAACAAACGGACGGACGGACGAACGAACGAACGAACGAACGAACGAACGAACGAAAGAAAGAAAGAAAGAAAGAAAGAAAGAAAGAAAGAAAGAAAGAAAGAATGAATGAATGAATGAATGAATGAATGAATGAATGAATGGATGAATGAATGAATGAATGAAAAGTATTCATTAAAAAGGTTAGGCACAGCATACGTGCGAAGGGTTAACATGTCAACTTCAAAATAAAAATTCAACGACGAGGATCACATTAACTTATAAATAACATGAGTCAAAGCATGATAAACTGGCTTAATAAATCTTATTTGAAATACCTCGTTTCACAAGCGAAATAGCTAAGATGCATTTTTCCTGTTAGGTTAGGACAAGATTTCTTGTATGAAAAAGGACATTCGTGTTAGTGATATTTCAGCTGATGAAAGTAGAAATATTTTATTCTGTTCTGACTAGTGCTCTGAGTTATCAGGGGTTTACTAGAAAGGTTAAGTCTGCATACGAGCCACGTGGCCCATCTAGCCGGCGCTTACCTCTGGTTTCAGTAGAATGAAGCGACTAGGAGTGTTTCAACCCACCGCCTCCCCTCCCCTCCCCCCCCCCCCCGAAAAAAAAGTGGATTATTTTCTTAGAAATCATAGCAACATCACCTTCTGCTTGGTTTCTTTTGGCTATGTATCATTTCTTATATTCCATCATGTCGCTCGCGCGCGATTGGTCTAAACTCGTCACGTGACTGAATATGCCGCGGCTAAAACTGGGTAATATCCGAGTGATATTCCCGATATTCAAAGTTACGCGTGTTACGAAAAATATCTCTACAATATGATAAACACAAGAGCCTCTTTTTGGCGAGAAAATATATGCCATAAGAGTGCCTGAAGATTGACTGTCTTTGGACAGGGGGGAACGTGTTTAATTCATGTTTAATGCGGATTTAATGCATAAATTAATTGTCTAACGGGAATGGAGTGACCAATCCAACCATCACTATACCTCATGGTATGAAGTACATACCATGAGGTAAAAAGGAAGGAAGGAAGAAAAGAAGGAAGGAAGGAAAGAAGGACGAATGGAAGGAAGGAAGAAAGGAAGGAAGAAAAGAAACAAGGAAGGAAGGAAGGAAGGAAAGAGGGAAGGAAGGAAAGAAGGAAGGAAGGAACAAAGGAAGGAAGGAACAAAGGAAGGAAGGAAGGAAGGATGGAAGGAAGGAAGAAAGGAAGGAAAGAAGGAGGGAAGGAAGGAAGGAAGGAAGGAAGGAAGGAAGAAAGGAAGGAAAGAAGGAGGGAAGGAAGGAAGGAAGAAAGGAAAGAAGGAAAGACGGAAGGAAGGAAGGAAGGAAGGATGGGTGGAAGGAAAGAAGGAAGCAAGGAAGGAAGAAAGGAAGGAAGCAAGGAAGGATGGAAGGAAGGAAGAAAGGAAGGAAAGAAGGAGGGAAGGATGGAAGGAAGGAAGGAAAGAAGGAAAGAAGGAAGGAAGGAAGAAAGGAAGCAAGGAAGCAAGGAAGCAAGGAAGCAAGGAAGCAAGGAAGCAAGGAAGCAAGGAAGCAAGGAAGGAAAGAAGGAAGAAAGGAAGGAAGGAAGGAAGGAAGGAAAGAAGGAAAGAAGGAAGAAGGGAAGAAGGGAAGGAAGGAAAGAAGGAGGAAAGAAAGGAAAGAAGGAGAGAAGGAAGGAAGGAAGGATGGGTGGAAGGAAAGAAGGAAGGAAAGAAGGAAGCAAGGAAGGAAGAAAGGAAGGAAGCAAGGAAGGATGGAAGAAAGGAAGAAAGGAAGGAAAGAAGGAGGGAAGGATGGACGGAAGGAAGGAAGGAAAGAAGGAAAGAAGGAAGGAAGGAAGAAAGGAAGCAAGGAAGCAAGGAAGCAAGGAAGGAAAGAAGGAAGAAAGGAAGGAAGGAAGCAAGGAAAGAAGGAAGGAGGGAAGAAGGGAAGGAAGGAAAGAAGGAGGAAAGAAAGGAAAGAAGGAAAGAAGGAAGGAAGGAAGGAGGGAAGGAAGGAAAGAAGGAAAGGAGGAAGGAAGGAAGAAAGGAAGGAAGGAAAGAAGGAGGAAAGAAAGGAAAGAAGGAAAGAAGGAAAGACGGAAGGAAGGAAGGAAGGAAAGAAGGAAGGAATGAATGAAAAGTATTGATTAAAAGTTCAGGCACAGCATACGTGTGAAGAGTTAACATGTCAACTTCAAACTGAAAATTCAATGACGAGGATTGCATTAACTTATCAATAACATGGGTCGAAGCATGCTAAACTGATTTTGTAAATTTTACTTGAAATACCTCGTTTCGCAAGCTATCTGAAATAGATAGAATGAAGCGACTAGGAATACTTCAACCTAACTTCCGCAACCCACCCCCCAAAAAGTGGATTATTTTCTTAGAAACCTTAGGAACATCATATTCTGCTTGGTTTCTTTTGGCTATTTATCATTTCTTATATTCCATCAGGCCGCTCGCGCGCGATTGGTCTAAACTAGTTACGAGACTGAATATCCCCCGGCTAAAACTGGATAATATCCGAGTGATATTCCCCAATATTCAAAGTTGCGCGTGTTAATAATCAAAATACAAAATACAACATGATAAACACAATAGCCTCTTTTTGGCGAGAAAATATACTCGCATGTTTGTCCTTCTTTGTACCTTACCTATTCCTCGAAGTTCATAGTTTTCCTGAAGCCTCTCTCTCGAAAACTGTGCGCTTCTCGGACCAGGTCATGACCGTGGACAAATAATCGACTCTATTTTCGCGCCAAATGGTGGCTATTGTTTATATATCCAACGCGCGCTCGTGTGATAATTCTTAAATATATGAATTGCAAGCTGCTTGTTGACACCGGATGCAATAATAGTGTCTGAGGATTGACTGTCCTTGGACAAGACGGACGTTTAAGAACATCAAGGAGAAGGTAGAAAGGCAAAGGTAAGACGAAGTTTCACTAAAACAAAAGACATTGGTTGTTAAACAGTTCTACCTTTAGCTATCCCCAAAGTTTGGTTGCAACATACCGGCCAACAATGCCTGGATTTAATTTTACATTCCCGTAGGATATTATATCGTGTTCTGTTGATTCTATTTTCTGTTTATGAAAATGCCTTAGTGAGGTATAAGCGTTATATAGCTAACCAAATAAATATCGAGGCTTCCATGCGTTGGAATAGGGGCACTCGTCCATCGCCTGAAAGCAATAATCAGGAAAACATCACACATTTTTGCAGCTGCTGAGGCAAAAAATTAAATAAAGTAATAAAATAAAATAAAATAGAACTACCTTATTCCTTGCACTTTCAGTGCATGATCAGTGAATGTCGCCCCATGTTTCTGGAAGGTTATTTAGTCATCCGGCAAAAAAGTGAAGATGGAATGGTTTTATAGAAGTGTCGAGCGTTGTCAATTCAAACTGCGATGACGAAGTGTACATTGACTTATCGATGACATGAGCCGAAGCAAATAAACTGCTTTTCATAACCCTTTCATTTGGTACCAAAAACATTTTTAGGCTCTCCTTAGCTGAGGAAAAGATTCCAAAGTGTTTCAAATGGCCCAACGTTTAATTTGTTATCATTGCGCTTTATAATTTGCAAAATGAATTCGTAAGTATCGCGTTCATCTCATAGTTTTCCCGTTACGATAGAGAGACGACTTGCATTATAATGCAGTATCACCGTCTCCTTTTTGCCGCGCGTGCAAATTCGTTCAAAACTTCAAATTGACATCGCGGTACTTAAACGGGTTTCCCACGTACACTTGAAATTTAAAAAGGAGCTTTAAGTCGGCGGTGGAAGATAGGTAACGCGCTTTATTATATGGTTAGCTCCGTGAGCGGGCAAGATGAATCAAATCCTGCGCTGTGATTGGCTACCCGAGCGGGCAAGATGGAGCTATCTTGCCCGCTCGGGACTACCCGCCGTATCCCGCAAGAAAAATTTCCCCGAAAGCCATATCATAAATCCTTTATTGACCAAGCTTGTTCGGTCAAGATGGCTGGATATTGGCCTTGTTCTTTTTTTGCGAGTTTATGGACCTCGACTCCGTCTCGGTCCATAAACTCACAAAAAACGAACTTGGCCAATACCAGCCATCTTGACCTCACACTTGGTCAATAACCCATATAGATAGCTCACGCGGGATGGCGAAACCGCTTTTTGAAAAGTCAGTTTTTGATGAAGTTAAATTTGTCTCAATTCGTCGACAAATAGGAAACAACATGGCGTGCCAATACCCATAACAATTCTTTGCACGTACTAGGAATTTATGTTTTAACCGAATCAAAATTAGTGTCGGTCTTTTTCGCTTAGTTTTCTCAAATTATGGTTAAATCGCGATATAAAACTAAATGCGATTTTGAGACGAGATTACCGCATTATATTAGTGACGTTGGAAGAAAACATATTTACAAGCATGTTTTCTCCAAACAATACAAGCTGCTGGTTATTAACAACAGATGCAATAAAAGTGTCTGCAATTTGAAGAGACGTACGGACGTTTAAGAACATCAAGGAAGAACCACAAAGGCAAAAGTAAAACTAAAGCGAAGGACACTTTTTCCCCCTAGATTTGCTTTTAAGTAAACCATAAGGCTGGTTAAAACATGCCGGCCACTAATGCCGGGATTTAATTTTACATCACCCTAGGATATGCCATCTTGTTCTGTCGCTTCTAGTTTCTGTTTAAGAGAATACCCTAGTGGGGCATGTGATATATTGAACTAAACGAAAATCGAGGTTTCGAAAGGTTAGAATAAGGAGAGTACGCAAGACACCGTTTATAATGAATGAAAATGGCTTTCTTCTGACAGATGACTTGTCGACTGTGTTAGCATAATTCTTCGCATAATTTAGCCCTGAGCTTGCTCTACAAGGAAATATCATGTTTGTTTATTATGACGTCATATGACGCCATTTGACCGACCATCTTGGATTTCACTATTATTAAACGGAAATTAATACACAAGCAAGCCTTCATTCGCCCAGTTCTGTCTTTATTTTGCTTAAAAACCAAATAGCATAATTCTGATGCGAGGAGCATAATTTAGAGAAACGAGCATAATCCGGGCATAATTTCCAAAAACAATTTGAGCAGTGCTAGGAGTATAATCTGCCAATTTTGCGAGCGCATTCGACAAAAGCCTAGTCTGTAAACTCTGAGGCATATTAATATAATTTTGAAACAGTTTTATTTTTACGAACAGAAACACTTTCGAAACGTCATGATCCTTACACAAAAAAACAAGGTTGTAAAAGCAACAAGAAATTGTACATCGAAAATTTCACAGAAATTTTTATATATAATGTTTTTTTATTTCGTAAGGTGCTTGGCAGTCAAAGCATGACATATGTCGCGCGTGAGGTTTAGCCATTTAGAAAAGAAAAGAAGAAGATATATTAAGATAACGAATAACATGTACAGACACTCGCATTTATCCATTATGTTGGTCTTTTGAATAAAATAACTCTTTTAACTAATTCACATGTAGAAAAGGTGGATTTGCTTGATGCTATTAGCATTATATTCAAACTCACACCACGCCTTCAGGCACTAAGAGATATTTGCCTTCTTACTTAATTTTCATTTTATTGTTCAAATTAGTTTTTAAACATCTCCCCATTGAAATGAAATTTTTAATACGGTTAAACAAGAATTCAACTATATCTTATGGAAAGAAAGTGCTTTAAATGGTTTTGCATTCAAGGATCTTTTGTAAGAGATTGGGCGTTATATTCAGTTTCAAGTAGAAGGGGCTTGAGTAATTATTGAAAATATATATATATTAGTGTTTAAAAAACACTTCACAGACTGGACGCTAGACATTGATGGGTTTGTTTGTTTATAAAATAACAGTAAAGAGGAGATTGTTTGAAAAGCAGTTTAAGTTCCAAAGCTAGTACACCTGATGTTTCTCATTAACTCGGTGGTCCCGGCGTTTTAAGTTGATATCTCCGAAAGTGATTCAAACATGATTGTTTGAATGTGTAAATAGTGCCCCCACTTGGTTTTTCTAAAGCTACAATTGTAGATACCCTTTAACAAATAAAGTCTTTCATTAATTCATTCATTCATTCATTCATTCATTCATTCATTCATTCATTCATTCATTCAATATGAAGTGTTTGGTGTTCAGTTTAAACCACCCTGGCGTCGCCATGTTCACTTTATGACTGTAATTATGATGTTTAGGCAAGCAATCGCAGACGGTGATCCTTCTGGAATACGTTGGAGACCGATACAACGCGTTATTTTTTTTTTTTTTAATAAAGTACACCTTTTTTCAAAAAAATAATAATAATCCTGCGTTGTATCGTATTCTTTTTTATTTATCTTTTTATTTTATTTATTTATTTATTTATTTATTTATTTATTTATGTACTTTTTTTTTTGCAGCTCTCTCTACTTGTGTTGTGTTCTCACCATGAACTTCAACAGCTGGAACTGGTTCTGGAGTGTTTGTTTCGGAGTGATAGCATTTGTAATCATTATTAGTAACTCCTTGTCAATCGCAGTTCTTGTCAAGCGAAGGTTTCGCAAACGTTCTCTTTACCTGTTAATCGATTTGGCAATAGCTGATCTCTTAGTTGGATTATTTGCAGTACCGATTTATATGATTACAGTCATCTCTGAAGGCAAACACGTGCCACTAGTCGCTCTTGATAGTGTCGATATGTTTACTGGTCTCTCCTCCATTTTCACATTGACTGTTATTTCTTTTGAAAGACTCTTTGCTATCAGTCGGCCACTTCGTCATCGGCAGTTATCCTCACACAGCTACGTCATTGCCATAGCAACGCCATGGATCCTCTCCCTCGCGGTGACTTCAGTTCGAGTGTTTCAGCACTATTCAATCGTGACAAATCACCAGTTTTTATCAGTTATTATTATCAGTTTGTCGACTCCTTTGCTAATAACGTGCACTTCTTACTGCGTCATCTGGCGTAAGCAGACTTTCCGCATACATAACGGAGTAAGGGCGAGGAGAGAGACGAGGCTGTCTAAGACATTGTTTTTGATAACAGGAACATTTGTGTTGACTTGGCTACCATTTCAAGTTCTGCTAGTTCTAGTAAATATGTGTGTGCCGTGTACAAAAATGCACATTGTGGTCTTTTTTGTTTTTAAACTCCTTCAGTTCAGTAATTCGTTTATAAATTTTTTGATTTATTGTCTAAGAATGCCAGATTATAGAAAAGCTGTTTCACAAATATTTCATTGCTAATGCCGCGGTCACTCCAATAATCCCGAGGTTAATACGTTAGGCGATAGCCGAACAAATATCGTACTAATACACTTCTCAAGTGCACTGTCTTTATATAATGTTCCAGGAACTCATGCCATGATTAATGCAGCTGATATAATGCGATTGTAACGCTTGGAGAAATAAATATCTGGTAGATTTTTTCGAGTTTAATTTATGAATAGCAACTACTGTGAGCATGTTACTTGTTCACGGTTTTAACAAAAGTAAAATTGCTACCGCGATATTTTGTTATCTAACATATCTTTCAAGCGTTGGATAGATATGAAGTAATAAATAACCGTTCACAGTTGATTATCATCTTGTGTGCAACGCCATTTAATAGGACTCCCACTGGTTTCACAGAATAGGGGAAGATGGGCAATTTTAACCCGCGTTCGCAGGAACATAGAGTTCAAGGGAACATATGCATGAAACATGCATTTCCTGGGGATCACGGGAACAAGCCCTCTGCAGGGTAGGGCAAATAAAATCGAAATGAACGGCGTAAAAGGTACCAGAATCTCGCGACATTGTCTCTGCTCCCATGACATCAATGAGTCATCAGCATTTGATGCTTTTGATGGAATCCCTTTTGAAATATTTAATAACAAGCGGGAGATTCGAAATCGCTTTGTTAAGCAGATCCTGATTTACTTCATCTCTCTGTTTGATTGCTAATTGATATGTCATTTGAACATTTTCCTTTCCTGGTTGCTGATCGAGCAATTTATACGACCGCTCGAAGAGCTGGCTAGAGGTCTTAAGGACAGCAGTATTGGAGCAGCAGACTGTCCTTCAAAATTTGGGTAAAGTTCCTGATGTCAAGGACGTTGGTTGAATCGACGTTCTCCAGTGACGCCTGGAGAGTAATCTCACTAATTTGGCTCTGAACTCGGGCATCCTTATATTGTAGATAATAGGGTTCAGCAGAGAGTTTCCAAACTGAAGAATCCTTCCCTCGTAAACAACACGGCTTGAGTTGTTTAACAACAAACAGTTCTTGCAAAGGACACTAATCAGAAGTGTGGCGCTCACAGGAAGCCATGCTGCCACTGATAAAAGAGAGGCAACTAACAAGGTTTTGGTTAAATTGCTGTTTGCGATATGACGATGCTTTCGTATACTTTGCTTTCGTAGGTGCTTCATACGAAACCAAATTCTACAGTATACGATGCAAACAATGAGCGGAAGAGCAGCCATCAAGAAAATAAACAAACTCGTCGAGATATTCTGGTTGATAATTCCAATATACGTTATGATAAATATGATTGTGAATGTGAATGAGAAAGAAAACAGCCAAGCTGCGCAAATAACATAGATGTAACTACGGGTTTTAGTAATGCGATGACGTAGAGGCCAAAAACGGCATGCGTTCTCTCTAAAGAAAGAACAACTAGAAACACTATAGAAGCACATTCTGAGATAAAATCTACAGTTAGACATCATATCGCGGTGGGCTTTTCTCCAGTATAGCTTAACACCAGGTTCTCCGCACCAAAATAACTGCCGACAGGCCTACGCTTAGGTCGGCCAAAGCCAAGTTGATTACAACGTAGCTTGTGTACCTCAGAGCTTTCCTTTGACTCAAGAAGATATGGATTGTGATGGAATTGGCAAAGACAATCGCTATGCTTTCCAACTTAAATGTTGTGCTCCAAATCCACATTTCCCAAACGGGAAGGGTTTGCCTGCTTGTATTGTTTATGTTGGTCAGAATCTAGCCTAAGGCAATAAGAAAAAGAAAAAAAAAAAAACAGTGAAAGGATGTGATCATTATACAAAGCATTATGAGATACAACACTAATACCTCAAAAAAGCCGCAATCACCCTCATGCCTCAACTTTGTGGCCGTGGAAATATGTACGGAGTTCCTTTGGAAACTTCCAAAAACATTTGAGAGGCTTTTATGTAGCTAAAATATTGGTTATTATACCCTCGGGAAGGGGGAGAGGGTGGTGGGGATGAGCGGCCCGCTTTCAAAACCCTCACCCTATTTAGGACCTAAAAAGCCATGTTTTTCCCTGCCCTATTTATGACCTCTCCAAAAATTCGATACCCTATTTATGGCCATTGCAGCTGGCACAGTTGCTCTAAACATAATTTATGAAGGGCTTTTGTTGATGTTCTTATCGATAATGATGAAAAAGTAGCTTCTTCTAAAAAAAACATGCTTAATTCAAGACCCGGGTGCACTAACCACACCCTATTTCTGACCAAAATAGCCAAAATGGATACCCTATTTATGACTTAAAAGGCAGAAAAACCTTGCCCTTTGGAGCCGCACATACCTATATAGCCCATATAAGGGAGTATCCCTTGGGATTATACCAAAGAATTCGAAGCCTTTCCTGGTTTTAAGCAAAATAGTGAGAAGACCTACGTATAAAAAGAGATTCGCGTCTCATATAGGGGCATTAAGGAGCATGGGCTATCGGTTTCGTGAGCTAAGCACACATCGACAAATTTGTGTTTATGTCAAAAGGCTATTCCACTCGATAAGCACGTTTAAACATTCGTCAACATTGACGACTAACTTAACACTTGTTTGCTGCAAGCTAAAGCCAGGGAACTTTACCTTAAGGCGAATCTGAGTGCTTTTAAAAATGTTTCTTTACAAGGTCAAGGGGTGATTCAGCTGTAAGACTGCGAAGCCGTTCCTCAGTAACTGTACTATAGTTTAAATAAAACACAGCCATTTGATCAATTCCTTTCGTTCGTTTTCAATGTTGAAAAAATATTCCAAAATATTGATGATCTTTGCTCATTTGCATGACAGATTTTCATGAGATAATGGATTGATTCTTGCTACCGTTAATAGTTTGTCATGATGTTATTGATAAAGTGGCAATTATTTGCGAATGCATGCAGATGCAGGTGACTGAGTCTCGATATAGAGACCCAACGGGTGATCGCATCACAGTGAACCTGCTGTGCTGTGGGAGTCGCATTGTCATCACATTGATGAGATACCATAAGCCACACGCGATCTTCTGATCCCATGTATAACTGATGACAATTCGGATTGCTATCTTCGTGCATTTTTGTTACCTAAGAAGGTTTCCCTTAATTTTTTAACATTGTTTTCTCAAACTGACCTTATTTTACTTCTTTTTTTCAAGTATAACAATTTTTTTTTTCCTTTTTTGTGGGGGGAGGGGGAAGGAGTTATATAATACGAAATATGGCCGCTATTTGAAAGATGTTGGATTTTTGTTGCATAGCTAGTGGTAACAAATTCTGGGCAGGAACCGCTCTAACGGGCGAAAATCATGGCTTTCGCCTCAAATTTAAAAACAAGGAGGCATGCAAATCAAAGTCGCGTCTATTTTTTTTTTTCTTTAAGTAAACACAGCATTTTTTGCTTTCTTATTGTGTGGCCCGGAAAGAAGTTACTTTTTCTTTTTCGCACCATGAAATTTCCGCGTTCCTCAGAATGACCTAGTCAATGATAAAAAATATGGTCGTGGTACGAAATTAATACTATAAATGGAAAGGGCTTGATGAAATAAGAAAAATTCCAATTTTAAGGCCACAGGCCAGTGAAGTGTGATATGTTAAGGTTGTATAAAGGTTAAAAAATTACTAAGACTTGTCAGGGAAAATGCTGCTGTATGGCAAACTTTGACATGCAGCATGCGAATAAGGGTTTAAGAGATTAAGCGGAATTGTGAGAAAAAACGCTGGTGTATGCCAGAAAAAAAAAAAACATAAGAAGACCTGTAAGGAAAAACGTTGCTAAATGGCACGCTTTGACATACAGCATACAAATAAAGGTTAAACACCCCCCCCCCCCCCAAAAAAAAGACCCTTAAGGAAAACCGCTGCTGTATGGTAAGCTTTGACATCCAACATAGTAATCGTCATCGTTTAAATTTTTGCAATTATTCAAAATTTCTGAAACGTCTAAGACGTCTGTGGCCTCAAAATTCAAAATCGTACTTATTGCAGTAAGCTCTTTTTTTTTCTGGTGTCTTTTTTGGCCATTTTTTATGGTTTATGAATTATACAGGCATAATGCCCTCTAAGGCAGGACAAATCTTGTGGCGATGTACACGGGATGACACGTGACAGATCTCCAGGAACATATTTTGCGCTTTAGGTAGACTGGGTACTGGAAATTTCAAGTGATCCTTCGATGGCGGCCATTGCAAGCGTTCTGCAGCTTTTGTTAGACGTATCGTTTCACATCGAGTCAGTTCTGCGCCCTTATTTTGTTGCGAACAATTCTTCTACAGCTTACAGTTGTGACTTGGTTTCAGTTTTCAAAGTTCTCAATCGTTCTGTTGTAGTCATTATAAATATATATTTGTTTTCCTTTCATCGAGAATGACGATCTCTTTATCGATGAAATGTCTTGCATTCTTTGTTATTTCATACAGGCGTTCCTGAGCAAGTTTCCCCATTGATACAGGGGTATCATGTGTTATCCAGTCGTTGCACTCGTACTGTGCAGAGTCGAATTGCTAGCTTACTGGAGTTCTTAACTACATGGAAAGATTAATCTGCGAGTATGATCGGCTATCATAAATCTGCATAGCGAAGAATCTTATCACATGATGCAGGTGTATTTTCAACCGGGTTGTTGGCATTTAATGCTGAAGATGTTTGTGCAACTGTAATTCATTCGCCAACATTGAAACAAATCATGGATATTTATGATAAACTGGAATCAAGTGGTGTTTTGGTTTACACAATTGGTCTGAAACAATGTCCACATCCCATTGCTTGCAGGGCAAAGCAGGTGACGTGGAGGAAGATCCAGGCCTTTCAATAGTTGATACCATTGATCAACAACCGTTGCCAACAATCATTCTCTCTGTGCCTGACATTTGCCTACAGATGCGAAAGCAGATGAAGTATCCAGTGGTTTTACCTGAGCCTGTAAAGAAGTTGAAGACTGGACACATGCCTCTAACATTGTGTTTAAGTTACAACAATTATAACACTAACAACAACGAGAGACCTCTGTACCATGCCATGTGAGCCCAAGAACCTGGTAAACTAATCAGACGCACAGAGCAATGTCACGTGGAACATTCCATACACCATAATTTTGGTCATGTAAAAATATTTGACTTTGTATCAACACCTGATCAACATTATTTTTCATTTTTCATTTTCTTTGTGAAACTGTATGCTGACAGCCAATTAAAGATTCAATCTGAATCCTGGTACAAGCATGGATGCACTCTTCTATCCTGAAAATATTATGCAAACCACTACCTGCTGATCAACATATACGTGTAACCTTACAACAATCTATCATAAGAGACATACAAAATGTTACGTGACATCTTAACGGAAGAACCAGCATATCCTGTATGGAAACTGATTACATTGTTATTCAACACGTTCATATTTGTTTAATGTCAGGGCAAAAAATTTTCACAGCCTTAGCGTAATTCAACAGCATTGACAAGGTGTCTATTTGAGATTAATTGACCAATTTTCAGTTGCTGACTTTATTATGTAACAGACTAAGTCATTCCAGGAAACTGTCTTGGCACTACATGTACATGTTACTTTCACTCTGTAAACAAAGTCTAAGAATTTGTAATGACTGGTCTAAGTTAATATCAACAAATGGAAAATAAAAATTCTATTTTTCCTAATTCATTCGTTGTTTATTTATTTATTTATTTATTTATTTATTTATTTATTTATTTATTTAACCTTTATTTTTTCCGTGAATGCCTACTCACTGTAGCATTTTCACTCGCAAAATAATGAAACAAAAATAGACATAAGCCCTCACGTACGCACTGCGGACCTACTTCTTATGATTGCCAGGTCACATGACACGGTCAGGCAAACGTCTATTGTGCATGCATGGTTAATAAGTTTATGGGGATTAAGTCCAAAATACGGCTGGTCGCACTGTTCCTCTGTCACTTGATCTGGATTCTATAAGGCACGCTCACGGATCACTTGTAATTTGTTATTCACATTTGGCTAACATACACCTTCTTGGAAATCTAATTTAATGGAAGTAAGTGATTGAAGACTTGTCCGCCAAAAATGGGAACACATTGAATACTGATGGTCCAATAAAATGCAGAAGTAAATACAGGTTACTGGCTTTGCATAGAACAGAATGTTAACGGATAATTTGGTAAGATAATTGTATATAGGCGAAATATTATCAACACAAAACATTTATTTCGATTATATGTGCAAGAATTGAATTGATGCCCCGAGTATCAAAAATTGGCAAACCCCATATCCTCACCTAGGCATCGTGTATGCAGAACTAGGGAAAATATTTATTTACTTTAAGAGTTTTTTTCTCCCCTACCCGAGCAAAATAGGGAGTTTTAGCAATGACGACGGTGGCGGCGGGGGCGACGCCTTGTAAAAAATGAATTTATATTTTATCTTGGAATGTCGCAACGGTGTAAATCTGTTCAGGACGCCTATCGGTCTAAAAACTAGCTTGCCCAGGCTAAACATGCACCGACAGCGTTCAATTCCAAAAGAAGATACAAAAAATTATCCATTGCCGTTCACGCTCTCCATAATACGTAGAATTTGGTCATTTCACATTGTTGTTTTGCACAGGGCGGCAAAGAACTGTTCCAACATTCAAAACGCACGTGCCCAGCCATTGTTCTGCTCATTAAACCTTTTGTTTGGTGACACTCTCGTCGCCGTCGTCGTTGTGGCTTGCTAAAGCCCCCTAAAATTAATACAGGTTTATGCTTTAGGCTCTCGACCCAGCTATATGTAAGTTTTTCCTTTCAAAGTGAGCTGTTAACTGTTTCTTTAAGTTAGCACCGTTGCTGGGCTGGAGCAGAACAGAGCGCAGTTGAGATAAATGAGGCTTCCGGCATCTCGTTTAGGGATGCGCTCCATCGATAATGAGACGAGAAGTTTTCTCAAACTACTAATTGTCGAGTGAAACATATTTCTAGTCTATGGTGTAAACGGCTTTTCAAAAATTGCGGACGTAAACACCTTCTGTAGGAATGAGGTTGGTTTCCGCCAGAGAGATTTCTGCGTGTTTCAGGACACTAAAAAATATCGTTAGCATTGAATGTAAACAATTGAAAGGACCGCGGCTGGCAGTGCTACTTTTTCAAGTCGAGCATTTTTCAAAATGTGTATTTAACTGCCCCCAGGTAACAATACTCTGAAGTACTTCACTGACCTTGGTAGTTTTGTAACAATGAGACCTTCGACAGCACACATATATATTCCCTTTCATGACAGTCTCTTCGCAACTGAGAAGTGACTTATCAAATATTTGTAAATGTGTTTTTGGTAACATGGAGGAGTCCGCATGCTAACTGCTTACTGTTTAATTGCCCCAGAAACGCATTTGCGTTAGTGTCTTTGAGACAGAATTTGAATTTAATGCTTGAAATATTCGTGTGATGTTTGACAGGCTTTCAAGTTATCCAGCAAGGTTATTGTTTCAAAATACACCCGTACACCCGTTCACATTAAAATTTTGTCCTCATACTAAAGATATTGTTTTCATAGAAACGTTTACTTTAAGAGGCCTGATCATTTAATCCTAATCCAGTAACATTTGAAAAAATGCAATTCGCTCTGTTGTTCAATATAGGTAAACACCTTGGTAAAAGTAAAAACGCCACGTATTTTCTTCTTCAAATATTTGGTATTTCTAAGAAAAACGTCATTGTCGATTTCACGTCCAGACATCAATTCAGCGGGTCTCAGCTGGGTTCAAAATCGACCATTTCCATTCGATTCGTATGTCTGGACTATCGAGCGCAGAAAAGTTTTAATTACTTACTTACTTAGCTTCTTTGTGCCTCGTGGCACATAAGGCCTCCACAGAATGCCTCCAATTTTCTCTGTTGGCTGCAGCAGCTCTTGCCTCATCCCATTTACGCCATCCTGCGCTGTTCCTCTCTCTCTCAACTGTTCTTCGCCAGGTGGTCTTAGGCCTTCCTCTCTTCCTTTTTCCTTCAGGTGTCCATGATAGGGCTATGTTGGTATGGCTGTTTCTGTTTTGTCGTAGGACATACCCTATCATCTTCCATCTTCTCCTCTTAACCTCTTCACTAAGGAACTTCGTCTCTGCCTTCTCAAGGAGCTCTCTAGTGGTAACGTGATCTTGCCATTTTATTTTGAGAATCCTCCTGAGGCATTTGTTGTGAAACACATCTATTCGTTGGTCATCTCCCATGTTCATCTTCCATGTCTCACATCCATACAGTAGCACCGGTACAACTAAGGTTTTAAACAGTCTAAGCTTGGTCCTCTTCATGATGTTCCTTGAGTTCCATATTCTTTTGAGTCTGGCAAATGTGCCTCTCGCCTTGGACAGCCTGTTTTTCAGATCTTTCATTCCTCCTCCCTCCTTACAAATGGTAGCCCCCAGATAATTAAACTCCTCAATTTCGCCGATATCTTGCCTATCTACTGCAACCTTCTCCTGACTCTTCCCGTTGATCCTCATCACCTTTGTCTTTCCTTTGTTGATTTTCAGCCCGACCTGTCTTGCTTCCTCATTCATTTTAGTAGTCTTGTTCTGTATATGCTGTTTAGTAGAAGACAAAAGCGCCACATCATCAGCAAAATCTAGATCATCGAGTTTAGATGTAAAGTTCCACCTGATTCCGTTTTCTCCTTTTCCTACAGTCCTTCTCATAATCCAATCCATAGCTATCAAGAATAGAAATCCAGACATATTACATCCTTGCTTGACGCCTGTTTTGACGTTGAACCACTCACATGCTTCTGCCTGATCTTCTACAGCACAATTGAAGTCTTCATAGAACACTTTTACCATCCTTACTATCTTGTTCGGGATTCCATATTTCCGCATAATTAACCATAGACTTTCACGGTGGATGGAATCAAATGCTTTTTCAAAGTCTATGAAGTTAATATATAAGCTTGCCTGCCACTCGTTTGCTTGTTCAATGATGTTCCTTAATATGAAAATCTGTTCTGTTGTTCCCCTGCCTTTTCTATACCCTGCTTGCTCGTTCCTCAGTCTGATATCAACTCCATTCTGTATTCGATCAATCACAATCCGTCCAAGTATTTTGCCGACTACTGAAAGTAGAGTAATTCCCCTCCAGTTCTTACATTCTTTGAGGTTTCCCTTCTTTGGCAATTTGATGATCAACCCTCTTTTCCATTTGTCCGGGATCTTTTCATGTTTCCATACTTTCTCCAGTAGCTGATGCACTTTCGTTGCCGAGAATTCCTTGTGCGCCTTTAACAATTCAGCCGTGATGGAGTCGACGCCTGGAGATTTCCCATTCTTTAAACGCTCAATTGCTACTTTTACCTCGCCGATTGTTGGTTCAGTGATCGCGATTTCTTCAATCAATTCGCCTAGCTCGAACTCACATTCATCTTCCATTGTTATAGGATCTGTTGGTTCTTCTCTGTTCAGTACTTCTCTAAAATGCTCTGTCCATCTTGCCCGCATTTCTTTCTTTCCGCTCACGAGATTACCGCTCTTATCAAGGATGGCTGTGCTGCTCTTAGGTCTTTCATTGCATAGCACTTTCGTCAATCCGTATAATTTTCTCATTTTTTGTTTTCTTGCAGCATCCTCTGCCTCACTTGCGATGCCATCCATCCACTTCCTTTTATCACTCCTTATGCTCTTCATAACTTCTTTACTCTTCTCCTTGTATTCTGTTCTTAGTCGTTTCTTGATCCTCTCTGAACGAGTACTTAGAATCTTCTTGTTTATCTCTTTTCTTTGGTCAACAAGCGCCCATGATTCTTCTGTTATCCATGGCTTTCTTTTCTTCCTAGGACGGCCTAATACTTCATCTGCTGTCTTCGTGTATGCTTCTTCCATTATATGAAACTCCTTTTCTATCTCGTCCTCCTCCTCTCCATCCGGTGACTCCTCTTCCAATGCCTGATATCTATTCTGCAAAGTGATCATAAAGGTTTCCAGAACATTCTTTTCTTTCAACTTGTTGGTGTCATACCTTGCCCTTATACTTCCCTGTTCTTTGGGTTGTTGTTTTCTTAGTCTTAGCTTCACTTTCGTGCATACAAGATGGTGATCGCTTCCAATGTCTGCTGATCTATAGACTCTTGTGTCAATTACTGAGTTACGGAACTTCTTGTTTTACATCCAATTTATCGCAGAAGTATTCCTTCCCCAACAAGCTAGTCGGTCGCTAAATAAAATTGCCATTTTGATCATGTACTAAAAGTGCTGCCACTGTCTTTCTATTTTTAAATTACCTTAATATAAGCACACAAGTTAAGCATGAAATAACATAAATATGTTCAGCTTAGCCCGGTTATGATATCTTGACTGTCGAACTATGTTTCCTTCCTGTAATTTCTTCAGTGGTCGTTCCGTCAAGTTTCATAATTTCATAACCGATACGCATAATTTGAAAACGGTTTAGTTTTACCAAGTTCCACCTTCGGGTTTCATTGTGTTGCTCTATATAGTCATTCAACCAGCTTTCAGGCAGAAATCCCCACCCACGATAGCTCCGTGACTGTATTTTGCATGCATATTGTACGGAATAGCCCATGCAGCAAAATTTTTTACACAAGGGGCAGGGGCAGGTGGATTTTTGTAAGCTGAGCTTCTGCGTAAAAAAAGCGTTTGAAGCTGCGAAGTAAATCAGACTGATTCATTATATTTTCCACCCTATTGACCATTAAAATAGGGCTCAACGTGATCTCGCATATACGATTTTCACTTTGTATACTTTTTGTTCGTGACACTAACTCAATTTGATATTCTTTTTCTCACCAAAAATTCGTGAAGTAACCGACGCGCTAGCGTGATCATTAAAGTTGAATCGTGTTCTTTTGACTATTAATCAAACTGTAAATCAATGTTTGACAGTCCTTCACTTCCAGTAATGATCAACGAGACCAAAGCCAATGACTAAATGAGGTTCAGTTATTGTCATGTCAAAAGGACATGTCGTAAGTCGGATCGGGCTCCCTTTGGTCTAAACTGATTCTTCTTATGGCAGGTATTTTCAACACGCAACTGGATGTAGCCGCTCTATCTAGTTGTCCAGCTTGGCATTGGATAGCGAAGGAGACTCCCCACGAGATGGCTTTGCCAGCCAATTTTCGATTTTCCCCACGCCCTACTTTCTCCTCGCAGTAAAAGCATTTGATTTTGTGCTCTTAAAAAGGGGCACTCTCCTATCCTGGTCTTGTCCCATGCAGAAAGAAAGTTGTGACGCACTTTTTCCTCGGGTGCAAATGTGCAAATTACGCATCTTTCAGCCAACATGGACGACTTTCAAACGTCTTGAAATGCAAATCCGAGAGTCGCATATTGACTAATTCAATATGTGCCTTTCGTGTTTCCACTTCAAGACGATTGAAAGTTCTCTATTTTAATGGAACATGCGTAATTTGCTTATTTATAGGGAAAGAGTACCTCAAACATTTTTGTACATGGAACCAGAGCAGGATAGAGGAGTGCCCCTGTATAATGGAACAAAATCAAACGCTTTTACTGCTCCAGAAAAGAGATTATGCGAGGAGAAAGTAAAACCCGCAGCAAAGCCATCTCGTGAGGAGCTCCTTTGCCCTCCAATGTCAAGCTCAGACTGATAAAAGGGACAGTCACAATCCCAGATAAAATCTTTGGGACAACAAGCAAATTCTCCCCTCCCCCCACTAACAATGTTGATAATCTGGTGATTTTTACCCTTTTTGTTGAAAAACAAAACGCGACATTTTCCAACATTGATATATTAGATTAGGGGGAATGGGGGATACAGCTCGTGTCACAACTGCTTTTGGCCTAGATTGCAAACCCGATATTCACCTCACACTTTGAAGTTAACGGCGTTTATTTAAAGAAAGAATACAATCAAAGCAAAATCTCCGCCAGATTTGGATTTGGAAGCGTCCTATTTGTGGTCTTCTTGGTGTGACGTCCATATCCCCACGTTTGTTAATGGCACGATCGTTGGCGCTTTAGTAGCTTCATCTGTTTTCAGTTTAGCTTCGACGCCACATATGCCAAAACAAAAGCACGCTTTCGATTGGGGTCCGTGGAGAATTCTTCAAAGATCATCGTTCCTGACCCTCTTAACGTGAGCGAAGAAAATTACTGTTCTCTACAACGTACTTCAGTGACTAAAAGTTTGATGTTGTTTCATGGATATGTTCTTGCCGAATTCGGTGATTTTAGGTATCCTGAGTGTTTTCTCTCTGCATCGATTTCAAGCACTGTAGCGCAACAAAGATCATTTGAGTTTCCCTGGATTGCTCCAGTATGAAATGTGATTCAAATGTAATTGTTATAACGCGCTTTCATATTTTCTTGTTTCTCTTTTACAGGTATGGTATTGAGGAACGATTTCCTGCAGGTAGAAGGTCATTGATCTGAGGGAAAGGATCTTGGATTGGCGTTTAATTAAGAAGCAAGAGCAAATAAAGCCACATGTAAATGCAAAATGGACAAGAACAAAGAAAGCCATGAAAAAGACTTATCTCGTAATCTTTAATTGAGAGTTACTGTTTTGGGATAAAGACAAGCAAACATGTAATGCTACATAGAGATTAAATGTTTTCAAAACATTTGTCCTACATGTCCTGATCGAGTTTCAAATAAATCAGTAATCAGCAGGTATTTCCAAAACGTTGACTCCTGATTGCTTTAAATAGAATATTAAGAAGCTTGGTTAAGTTCCTGGGGTTAGGTTCATGGCAACTAACTTGTTACTTGTTACAAAAAAAGTAATAATTTCTTAATTGCCTGAATTACTTTGAAGGAACCAAAAGTTAAAACCATCAGAATTAAAATACTGGCAGGAAAAATGCTGAGAAAAACCCTGAAAAACTGGAGTATCCTAGAAAAAGCTGAAAATGATACTCTATCTAGAAAAATATAGAAAGTAGCATTTGTAATGACTTGGAAAAAGCTGGAAAAAGCTGGAAGAACCTGATTTGATCTGAAATTATGATTTCTGGAGTAAAGCTGGAATGTTCTACCCAAATTAACATTGTAGAAATTTCAAGAAATTTTCCAATAAAGAAAACTGGTAAATTTTTGAAATTAAAAAAAAATATGTTTCTGTAATATTTTTAGGAAAATTCTAGAAATTCCCAGAATGTTCCGGATTTGTTTTACAATAATTAACAATTATTCCATGAGCGCGCGTTGGATATGAGATGGTAAATAGCCAACAAGCGCGAATGGAGTAATTGTTTTATTAAATTCGGTGCGTTTGTATTCTTGGAAATATAGCTTAATTTTATTGGATTTTAATTTTACAAAACGACTGGAAGTCGATGTGACAAAAACAACAACAAGTGGGAAATCACATGACATGCGCGCCGTTTATAAAATTAGTTGAATTAAAAATTTGAGAGCGAAGCAAGCGTATTTGCTGAATGAAATTGCAATCAAGTGGAATTCAAGAAACGTCTATCAAATGAAGGAGATATAACCTTGATCAGAAAGTTTGAAAAGCGTTCAAGTTCGAGTCATGGAGAAGAGCCAAATAATTGTGCACTTGCACATTGCTATTGTAATAATGCTGCGGAAAACTTTGATCGCCATGTAACACAGACGTTGTGCCAAAATTATTCTCCACAAGATCTCTCTCAGGATTCCCTTGCTTTGAAAGCCTTGGCATTTCGAGCTGTTTGTGTGGAGCTCATTGTTGGTCAGTTTTAGAGTCAAGGACAGAAACTATCTTAGCGTCAGATTCATCTTCAGAATCTCCGAGGCCACCCTGGTGGTTTTTCGTGACTGGTAAAGAACCGGGCTTACTTCGGTTCAGCTCAAAACACTCAACTCCTTGAGGTGTTTTTCGCAAGGACATCTCTCGTCGTCGTCGGCCAAAAAAGAGACTGAGATGAAACTAGGTCGTCCTCTGTAGCTGTGCGGGATTCTTGCTCTCGGCTGATCCGAGCTTGCTTAGTCGAACAGTTTCCTCATCTGCTCATTGGAAACTGGTTTCTTATGGACTACGCCGGCAATTATGCCTGTTTACCTGCGGCCTTTTACAAATGCATATGCTCTAATAATTTATTTGCCTGGTCAGAGATAATGGAAAACGGTTTGTTGTACGGCGGCATGCGAAGGAAATGATCAACTGGCGGCTTTAATGGATTTAATCAATGAACTTTTGCAATACGTGTCATCTTTCTTCCTCGCAGACGAGTAAAAACACTTCAACTGAACATTCAGTTCTTCTTTTGACATTTCTTATATCGGTTTCGAAAATTTGGTGCCACCAGGACTAGCAAGCCATTCTGTTCAAGTAAAATTTGTTTTTGTTACATAATCTTCATGAATGCGTAAAATATCGCCGGTCATATTTTAATTTTGCAACTTTAAGGGAAACTTAACGTGTACGTGCCGTTAAATAATCTTATCTCGAGCTTTGTGGCTTTTTTGTTGTTACTGGGACTGCATTGTCCATAATTCCCTGTATTTCCTGTGTAGATAGCTCACCAAATGTACTTTTTTTCATCCATTTTTTTGTCGACGAAACTTCGCTTCACGCGAAAAAGCTCATGCCGAGCGACATTTGCCGCTTTCATTTCCATATAAGGTCAAACGCAGGTATAATGGCTGGTAACCGAGATCCAGTGAACCAATCAGAAAGCTAGAATTGCATTATCCGAGGCTGAGAATTTAATAAGAATGTATATTCCTCGTTCTAAAAACGTAAATGCCCCAAAGTGCGAAACACTATGAATATTTTTGTTCTCAAAGCGTGACTAAGTACAGCCGAAAAGCGCTAAATACAGTGTATACGGAGTCCCTAAAGCTGGAGAGTTCAAAAGCGCTAATTAGAACGTTTATTCCTCGTTCTAAACCCGAATGCCCAAACGCGCAAACTTTGATGAATATTCTTCGTTCTCAAACCGTGAGAGTCCAACATTAATAGCGCTCTATGCAGTTTACAATCGTCGGAGTACTCATTAAAGCATGTATTGGCCTTGAAATCGTATAGTGAATATTCCGTGTAGCAACTAGAATTTTCTTTGTTTTTATTTAGCATTTCCGCGTTGCCTTTGGGGGTAACTTAATCTACTGATTAGTACTTTACCTAACATCATTATGCACAGTGTGTTATTCAGTTTTGGCCAGTGCTTGATAGCGGTTTGCAGTTAAGTTTCTCCGCTTTCTACCGCGGTTTGGCTAGCATTTCACTTGTTGTGAGCTGCTGAATTATTATTCTGAAGAGTTTAATCCTATTGGACTCGTCACAGTTTGTAAGTTCATTTTACTCCGCTATCAGTTTTGTGTGGTTATATTTTTGTTTTTAGGTATTTTGCCTTGTTTACTTTTCAGCTGAATCACACACTCACTCACTCACTCACTCACTCACTCACTCACTCACTCACTCACTCACTCACTCACTCACTCACTCACTCACTCACTCACTCACTCTCTCATTCACTCACTCACTCACTCTCGCGTGCTTATGCGTACAATGATTAAACCTGTGGAATCGAACTGTGGCGTTCGTTATCTGTAGCGTCTAACTACATTCCGTAATGTATGATGTGTAGTTCATTCTTAATTCAACCGGAGAACATCTAAAACGCAGTGTTTTGGGAGAAAACAGTTTTCCGTCCTCCTCCTTCTCCTCCTCCTAAAAACGGACTAAAGCAGCTGCTCGGCATTAGGTTAATGCCGCTGAGCATCAGAGTGATTGCTATAGAAATGGATTTTTAGAAAAAGACGAAGGGGCTAAAATCGTGGTGTTTTGCTGCCAAAAGCAAATTAATATATCTAGCACTCTTCCATCAACTGAAAGCAACAAAAAGGTCAATATCACGCACACTTGCAGCTGCTTAGACTAATTCGGGATTTATTGGCATAAAGAAACTAAAAGCTAATGGTTTTTAAGCTGACCCTTTGTTTAAGAAGTTATACTATGAAGTACAGGTTGGTCTCTGCGTTAAAGCATAATAAAAAAATAAATAATAAGGTTTTGTGTTATATTTATGGACTACCTGTCAAAAGGCGAGTAAGTCAGCTGATAACTAAGTTCAGCTGTGATGATATTATGCAATCATTGGGCTTTGTGAAAATGAATAAGCGAACAAACGAACGAACTAACGAATAAACGGACGGACGAACAATCGAACGAACGAACGAACGAACGAACGAACGAACGAATGAATGAATGAATGAATGAATGAATGAATGAATGAATGAATGAATGAATGAATGAATGAATGACAGTGATCCTTCTGGTATACGTTGGAGACCGATACAACGCATTATTATTATTTTTTAATAAGGTACACCTTTTTTAAAAATAAAAAGAATAATAATCCTACGTTGTATCGTATTCTTTTTTGTTTATCTTTTTGTTTATTTATTTATCTATTCATCTATTTATTTTCTTTCTTTCTTTCTTTTTTTCTTGCAGCTCTCTCTACTTGTGTTGTGTACTCACCATGAACTGGTTCTGGAGTGTTTGTTTTGGAGTGACAGCAGTTGCAATCATCATTAGTAACTCCTTGTCAATTGCAGTTCTTGTCAAGCGAAGATTTCGCAAACGTTCTCTTTACCTGTTAATCGATTTGGCAATAGCTGATCTGCTAGTTGGATTATTTGCAGTACCGATTTATATGATCACAGTCATCTCTGAAGGCAAGCTCGTGCCACGAGTCGCTTTTGATAGTGTCGATATGTTTACAGGTCTCTCCTCCATTTTCACATTGACTGTTATTTCTCTTGAAAGACTCTTTGCCATCAGTCGGCCACTTCGTCATCGGCAGTTATCCTCACATAGCTACGCCATTGACATAGCAACGCCATGGATCCTCTCCCTCGCGGTGACTTCAGTTCGAGTGTTTCAGCACTATTCAATCGTGACAAATCACCAGTTTTTATCAGTTATTATTATCAGTTTGTCGACTCCTTTGCTAATAACGTGCACTTCTTACTGCGTCATCTGGCGTAAGCAGACTTCCCGCATACATAACGGAGTAAGGGCGAGGAGAGAGACGAGGCTGTCTAAGACATTGTTTTTGATAACAGGAACATTTGTGTTGACCTGGCTACCATTCCAAGTTCTAGTAATTCTAGTAAATATGTGTGTGCCGTGTAGGAAAATCCACAGTGTGGTCGTTTTTGTACTTAAACTCCTTCAGTTCAGTAATTCGTTTATTAATTTTTTGATTTATTGTCTAAGAATGCCAGATTATAGAAAAGCTGTTTCACAACTATTTTTCATTCCAAATGCCGCGGTTACTCCAATAATCCCGAGGTTAATACGTTAGCCGATAGCCGAACAAGTATCGCACTTATTCCCTTTTCAAGTATACTGTCTTTATATAATGTTCCAACAACCCATGCCATGATTAATCCAGCTGATATAGAGCAATTGTGACGCTCGGAAAAATAAGTATCTCGCAGATTTTTTTCGAGTTTGATTTACAAATAGCAACTACTGTGGTCATGTTACTTGTTCACTGTTTAAATAAAGTAAAATTGCTACCGCGATATTTTGTTATCTAACATATGTTTCAAGCGTTGGATAAATATGAAGTATTAAATAACCGTTCACAGTTGGTTACCATCTTGTGTCCTACGCCATTTAATAGGTCACTCCCTGGTTTTAGGGAATAGGGGAACATGGTCAATTTTAGGATACAAGGGAACATACGCATGGAACATGCATTTCCGGGGAATCACGGGAACAAGACCCTCTGCAGGGTAGGCCAAACAAAGTCAAAATAAACGGCGTAAAAGGTGCCAGTATCTCGCGACGTTGTGTCTGCTCCTGTGACTTCAATGAGTCATCTGCATTTGATGCTTTTGATGGAATCCGGTTTGGAATATTTAATAACAAGCGGGAGATTCGAAATCGCTTTGTTAAGAAGATCCTGATTTCCTTTATCTCTCTGTTTCATTGCGGATTAATATGTCATTCTAACATTCCACTTTCCTGTTTGCTGATCGAGAAATTTATCCGACCGTTCGAAGAGCTGGTTAAAGGTCTGAAGGACAGCAGTATTGGAGCAGCAGACTATGGGGCAAAATTTGGTAAGGTTCCTGATGTCAAGAACGTTGGCTGAATCGACGTTCTCGAGAGACGCCTGGAAAGTAATCTAATCAATTTGACTCTGAACTCGGGCATCCTTATATTGTAAAAATAGGGTTCAGCCGAGAGTTGTCACCTGAATTAATATTCTTCGTTCTTAAACCGTGAGAGCCCAATAGCGCTATATACAGTGCATACTCTTCGGAGTACTAAAGCATGTATGGGCCTTGAAATCGTATATATACTGAATATTCCGTGTAGCAACTAGAATTTTCTTTGTTTTTATCTCGCATTTCCGCGTTGCCTTTGGGGGTAACTTAATCTACCCATTAGTACTTTACCTAACATCATTATGCACAGTGTGCTATTCAGTTTTCGCCAGTGCTTGCATTATTAGCGACTGGCAGTTAAGTTTCTCCGCTTTCTACCGCGGTTTACCTAGCATTTCACTTGTTGTGAGCTTTTGAATTATTAGTCTGAAATGTTTAATCCTGTTGGACTCGTCACAGTTTGCCGTAAGTTCATTTTACTCTGCTATCAGTTTTGTGTGGTTATATTTTTGTTTTTAGGTATTTTGCCTTGTTTATTTTTCAGCTGAATCACACACTCACTCACTCACTCACTTACTCACTCACTCTCGCGTGCTTCAGTATGCGTACAATGATTAACCCTGTGGACTCGAACTGTGGCGTTCGTTATCTGTAGCGTCTAACTACATTCCGTAATGTATGATGTGTAGTTCATTCTTGATTCAACCTGAGAACATCTAAAGCTAAGTGTTTTGGGAGAAAACAGTTTTCCGTCCTCCTCCTTCTCCTCCTCCTAAAAACGGACTAAAGCAGCTGCTCGGGATTAGGTCAATGCAACTAAACATCGAGTGATTACTATAGAAATGGATTTTTAGAAAAAGAGGAGGGGGCTAAAATAGTCGTGTTTTTTTGTTTTTCTTCAAAGTTACTCAAAGTTTTGCCAATTATAACTTTTTAAGTCACCAGGTAAAATTGCTGCCAAATGCAAATTAAATATATCTAGCACTCTTCCATCAACTGAAAGCAACAAACAGGTCAACATCACGGCATACTTGCACCTGCTTAGACTAATTCGGGATTCATTGGCATAACGAAACTAAAAGCTAATGGCTTTTAAGCTGATCCTTTGTTAAAGAAGTTATTACTATGAAGTACAGGTTGGTCTCTGCATTAAAAAAAAGCTAAAATATTAAATAAAAAGGGAAAAACTCCGTTATGCTGTCAGCGATCATAAAATTAATATGGAGATGGTATGGAGGTGACAGTTTAATGAGATTCTGTGTTATATTTATGGGCTACCTGTCAAAAGGCGAGTAAGTCATCTGGTAAGTCAGTCCAGTCGTAATGGTATTATGCAATCATCGAGCTTTGTCAAAATAAATGAATGAATGAACGAACGAACGAACGAACGAACAAACGAACGAACGAATGGACAGACGGACGAAGGAAGGAAGGAAGAAAGGATAGAAGGAAAGAAGGAAGAAAGGAAGGAAGGAAAGAAGGAAGGAAGGAAGGGAGGGAGGGAGGGAGGAAGGGAGGAAGGAAAGAAGGAAGGAAGGAAGGAAGGAAGAAAGGAAGGAAGGAAGGAAGGAAGGAAGGAAAGAGGGAAGGAAGGAAGGAAGGAAGGAAGGAAGGAAGGAAGGAAGGGAGGAAGGAAGGAGGGAAGGAAGGAAGGAAGGAATAAAAGAGGGAAGGAAGGAAGGAAAGAGGGAGGGAAGGAAGGAAGGAAGGAAGGAAGGAAGAAAGGAAGGATCGTTTCCCAAAATTTTTCGTTCCTTTTCCTCTTTGGCTCAAGTATCACTCCTTCAGACCATTTACCGATCAGATTTGCGACCTACTGGCGTGCTCTCTCTCAAACTTTGCTGCAAAATTTTCAACTGATGATAAGGGCCAAACGACTACAAGTTATTGGGGTTATACTTGCAAACCAAACGGAACAAACCTAACCGGAACTTCTACCGTATAATTTCTAAAGATACTTACAAAAAAATGGAGCAGTAATATAATCCCTAAAATCCGACTTTTCTGACCCTCAAGTAAAGAAGTTTGAAGCATTGAAACTTGCAGTATGATTTAACAGCAAGGGAAATATATTAAGCCAGGAGGAGTTTATTTGAGATGGCGGAAAAGACGGATTTTCCGGATTTCACGGAAAAGTGAATATTAAACAACCATTATTATATTACTTCCCTTTATTTCTGTAAGTATCTTATAGAGTATTATATTAATAATATTACATAAGATACTTACAGGAATAAAGGGAAGTAATATAGTAATGGTTGTTTAATATTCACATTTCCGTGAAATCCGGAAAATCCATCTTTTCCACCCCTCAAATACAGAAGTTTGAGGCCAAAGAACTTGCAGTATGATTTAACAGCAAGAGAATATATTAAGCCAGGAGGAGTTCATTTGAGATGGTGGAAAAGACGGATTTCCCGGATTTCAAGGAGATGTAAATATTAAACACCATTATTTTATTACTTCCTTTTATTTCTGTAAGTATCTTATATAATATTATTATTATTATAATATTATCTACGATACTTACAGGAATAAAGGGAAGTAATATAATAATGGTTGTTTAATATTCACATTTCCGTGAAATCCGGAAAATCCATCTTTTCCGTCATCTCAATGAAGTCCTCGTGGCTTAATGTATTCCCCTCGCTGTTAAATCATACTGCAAGTTTCAAGGCTTCAAACCTCTTTACTTGGGGGTCGGAAAAGTCGGATTTTCCGGACTCATAAATTTCTCTGACTGACTGAAATAGCTTCAAATAACTCAGAGATGTTTGTACAACAAATTGAAAGTATGAAATTTCTTGTTTTGAGTGCTCATTTCGTTAAATCAGTTCAGTCTTTAAAGACTCCTACAAACAGTTTTAAACTTTTTGAGAGCAGTTGTTTACGTAGTGAATTTATGATAATCTGCTAATTTTTATGTTCGACGTAAATTAGCCTGAATGACTTGAAAACTCTCCAGAGAACGCAATCAAGAAAGTGGAAAGACAAATCTATTGTTGACGTAGAAAGGCTCCCTTGATTACAGTGGTGCTGTTAGTGATTTGCATTTGACCTTGGTTCATCATCAGTGGCAAATTAGGATTGATGAGCCGCGTGAAACGCCTTCATCTAGTTGAAGTAACAAGTTCTTTTCATCCTAGAGGTGCAGAAAGGGCCCCCAAAACAAGTCCAGGGCTTTTGGGATAATTACACTACTGTTCTCGGTTCCTCGTTAACACATTTCATTTGAAAGATTATACATACGCGTGTTGAAAAGGAAAAAGTATTGTCAGGGTAAAGAAGCCGCTTGGTTTCAGTAACACCTGAAATGTTTACGTTGATCTCGGGTTCAATGGCAAATGACAACGGTGCCAGCTTTTCGTGCATAGTAGCGGTCACAAGGTCACCAGTGAGACACCTTAACGTTCTACATATTACATATATGGTAAGGTATGCACCAGCTCTGTCAGATTTAGTCACAAGTTTCCATCCATGATATTTAAGCGGGAGACTTGTAGTTTTTTTTACAACCAGCGATCGACAGAGGAAATGCTGCGAGCAAAGAAACCATGTCGAGAGCTTAACAGCGAAAAGATTAAGAGTGCTGCAATCTGTTACTTGGCTCCCGTAATCAGTGGGAGATGCAGTGTTGTAAGTGCAAAATGCATTTGTAACGTGAAAGAAAAGGCTTTGCCAAAGGCTTGGAACTCGATTTGTCAGAAACGTGATATTTGTGATAGAGCGATTTCAGGTTTGTAAATGTTCAAAGGCTGAAATGACAGAATGAGATTGAAAAACACATGTTCAATTCTTGACGCGCATTATCCTACTTTCTTTCAGGTATATCAAACATAGCGTTCTTCTTCAGAGCAATTTGCACTCAAGAAAAAAAGAAAGGAAGTATCCAGGAAAGCGAAGATGAAAGTGACAACAGTTACGAAGAATTCGAATCAAGCCAAGTACCTAGTTCCACTTCACAGCAGTGGCTCGATGGAAATTTGGCTTCTGTCAACAAAGCCCTTTGCCCTGCGATTTCCTATTGGGTCGCGCTAACGACACCAAACGGTGCTCCCGCAAGTACGATTTCCGTGCACAAGGCGTTATTGAATTGTAGAGTAGACGTTATTGTCGATCAGGTAAAGTATCTTGTTTAGCATGCAGACTGTTTATTTATGAGTGTACACATTATAACGTTTTCGAGAAACGAAAGCAACACTTATCAAAAGTCACTTAAATAAGTTTACAGTCTTAAGGAAAACAAAATACGTGGCAATTAAATAAAGTGCTGGCTGCCCGGAATAACCAGAGGGGCTAGAGGAGTCAGACAGCCAGTTAAAATCTTGCAAATTTCCAACACAGTTTTTAAAACGTTCTACTTTATGCCTTTTAGGTTCAATTCCAAGAAGGAAAGGAATGTCCTGCCATGAAAGAGCTTTATAAAGTTTTAAAAGACCACAAAAACCGACATTTGCAGGACCTCGTTCTATCATCGTATCGGCATTGCTACAAACAAGAAGCCAGGAAAGTTATTGGCGATGATATCGACTTAATCAGTACACAAGAATTGGAAGAGTGTGGCAAAGAGAATGTAGTGCGAGTTACCATCATCAACAAGAAGTTTCAATCATCTTTGGCCAGCGCGATAGAACGCCTTATCGAGGCGAAGTTACAAATTGACAAGTTCGGATTCACAGCCTCGAACATCGCAGCGCAACCACCCAGCCTTATGGTGCAAAACGACGAGAAGAGGTTCTCAGATAAGTTGACAATCCTGGTAAACGACATTTCCATTGCAATGGAAAAGCTCAGTTATGCCACTTACAGGGGAAAGGTCTAAAAAAGGAAAGCAGGGCAAAGTATACGTTTTCGTACAGATGTGAGGCCCGCGCGTTCATGAATACTCTTGCCACCAATGAATTCTTCAAGCCTAGACTCATTCGAGAAATGAGAAAAGTGGTGGAGCTATTAGCGGACCCGTACTGCGAATTGTTTAGACCACTGGTAACTGACTACGACCTAATCGAAGTCAACCAAGGCGTCTGTTGGTCGCTAAAAGAAAGGTCCTTCGTGAACGATGCTATCCAAGAAGATAAAATTGGAAAAGTATCTCCCAGAGCGTTTTCTCCCTTTGACTCGACGCAAGAACCAGATCCAAAATACTTTCACCAGATCCTCGAAAACAGCCTAAGTCCAGAAGAACACTCAAACTTCTGCGAAGATTTCTTGAAGTTGCTTAGTTACAACAAGAAGAAGCACAAAGATAAAGTGCCTTGTTTAGTCGGAGACGCTTACAGCGGTAAAACAAGTCTGTTTTTTCCAATCCTGGGCCTTGTGCACCAAGGAAACGTTGCCACGGTGACTAAACAACGAGCATTCAACAAGTCTATGATCTCTAAGTTCACCGAAGTGGTATTCATAGATGAAGCTACAGAATCTACACTTGACATCGACGACTGGAAAACGTTGACGCAAGGAGGTTACTCGGTGCACGACGTCACATACCAGGCGGCAAAATCATTTATCAACAGATGCCCAATGATCATCACAACCCAGCGGAAGCTCGACTTCGGTCCTTCCGACCAGCCTGCCATGGACAGACGATTGTCCACGTACGAATTCCGTAGCCTGCCAAACCCACAAAAGAGTGCAGCCACATGACTAAGAAACCACCCCATGGACTGCGTACTCTGGGCCACCGAAAAGGCCAGGACACGTAGAGATGATGGTGAAGAAGACCCAATTGAAACAGACGAAGAGCAATCTTTCCTCGAAGACGGAATCTTGCAAGAAAAGGAAAAGGACGAACTACGCGCTTTGTGTTTAGACCAGGGAGCGGACGACACCAGCAATCAATCTGTAAGGGAAGACGAAGCCCCACAAGACGCCGCGCCAGACATTGAAAGTGAGTCAGATTTGTGCAGCCAATCAGGCAATATCGTAGATGTCTTGGAAAACCAGCTTGGAACGCTGAAGCCAGAGAGTCTTCAACATAGGATGATAACCCAAATGCTGGAAACGGAGCAGGCAAAGCAACAAAGACGAGTCCTGTTTGAGCGGGAGCGCTTCGCTCAGCGTAAAGCCTGGTTAAAGGACAGAGGCGTGTCTAGTCAGAACGCAGAGCTTCTTCCCGAGGAATCTGACGAACCAACGCCTTCGCCGATCGCGAGAGATCTCGAGAGGTTTACACGCGCCCGAACGGTAGCTGAACAAGACGCGCGTCGTCAAGCTGCCCGGAAAGCCTTCGAGGGTGCGTGGCTGAAGGAGACGGAAAAAGAGTTCCAGGACTGTGTAAGGCGCTTGCACTCTACCCAACATCCCCCGACGAGAAATTCGTTGGAGGCATACCGGGAAGTATTGGAAGATAAGCTGAAGAACCACCACACCGCGTCCTCGCCGTCGCGTGCCAGTTCAAACGCTTACGACCTGGCGGTTTCAGAGGAGTTGATGCCCAACAGCACTACAGGTAGTACGAGAAAGAGGTCAAAGCGTCGTGCTCACAGTCAAGTGAGTGAGAAGAGGCCTCGAAAAACTCTACTTAATTACTTCAGTCACAAATAGAAATTACACTAAATAACGAAACGAATATCACTGTACCAAGTTTAGGCGCAGAAAGAGTTAAAGTTGAAGTTACGATTGCAATTGACTCATTTAATTGTTTAATGATTATGTGTACATGCACTTGAAAGATAAACAGAGTTTGACGTTAAGACTGACTACTTTGTACACGTTTGTAGTGTTATTAAACTAGTGGCATTTTGAGTCCAGCCCTTTTCTTGAGAGAATCTGCTGTTCTTCCCTCTTGAAATTTGAAATCGGAATCTCTCAGAATGGCCGTCCATTGTCCATATCCGTGCCTGTTAATTCCTCGCCTGAGAAAATCGTCCTCGTCTGCCGTGAATTTCATCACCCGATGAAGTTTCCTCTGATTTCGCAGGTTCTCGGTGGGAATTACAACCTTCCTGGGGGGAGATAGGCTCGCCTTTTCCACAGTTTCAACCGACAGTGTCGAGCTAGAAGTTGAACCGCCAAACCTCGCCTGTACATCTTCGTCCACCTCTGAACCCTTGCTTCCTTGAAGCTTTTGTAGACACTCGCGAGCCTTCACAGCAACTTCGCGCGATCTCCGCTTTTGATAGTGAACTTTGGCAACAGCGGAACTGTGTTTCTGGTCTTCCGACAAAATCCTTTGCTCCTCGCTGTGAGCTGATTGAGGCTTTCCGTCTCAACAATTTGGCGATAACGCGTAGGATGAATGTACTTTCCAATAGCATCAAAAACCAGTTTGCTCATAATTTCGCCCAATTTAGCGTGTTGGCCGCCATTTCTGTTGACGAGAACGAAATCACACTCGGGTTTGAGCAGCGGTCTTACGTAGGAGATGTTGCCATCGAGAACTTGCATGTTTGCATCGGTCAGAATCAAAGAGTCAAATCCATACTCTCCAGTAGTCTTGAATGTTTTCTGATCAATAAATCCACCCTTTTCCTTAGCTGTAGCAATCATGTCCACCGTCAAATATTGATAAGTCATGGGACGCGACCCCTTCACTTTGATGAACAGATAAATGGCAACGAATTTCGTGGCAAATGTCAAGTCTGAAGGGTTAACTTGAGCTGAACTCGATTTGCAAATCTTCACGGTATTTTCGTAACGCGGCAGATGAAATTTCACCACCTCCAAAACCTCCTCCATTGTTGCCCAGTGGCCTCTTGCCTCCAGTGTCTCAATGTCAAAATCTTGCATCCACTGCAATCTCATCATTTTTGCAACCGTCTTTCGCGCTCTCTTGAGGTACAACTCTGTTGCAGAGAACGTTCGAAGAACTGCCTCCGGCGCGCCATGAAGTTTTCTGAAGTCGATCATTTCAGAAATGGCATCTATGTAGCCTAAACGCCCACCATGTCCAAGCTTGCATTCGTCTTGCAAGTAGTTGATAAACTTGAACAACAAATTTGGAGAACACAAACTAAAATCCACCACGTCAAAAGTCAACTCTTCCTCGTCTTCACAACAAAATCTAAAAAACTTAAAGCATCTTGTCACTATTTGTTGAGCTGCGCGATCTTTCTTGTAACCGCCACCACTTCCAATCTCGTTCCCAGAGCCTTCGTTACCCTTGTCCAGCGGAACGGGAAACCGAAGACCTCTGGGATACAGCGTTTTCGATAACAAGATTCTTGTTATTCCGGTCAAACTGCGCAGGCGTGAGTGTCTAGTTCAAGATGGCGTCTGATTCCTTGGCTGACTTGGAGACTCTTAGAAGGTTATCACGTTTTCCTTAAAGAAACTAGGTCAACCCGAACGAGAATTGACGAGGGAACAATACGATGCCATAAGGGGAAAATGTTCTTAGAAAAAAGGTCACTGCTAGCGGTGTTACTAACTGGATCTGGCAAATCGTTGACTTATCAATACCTTAACTAGGACTTTTTGACTTCGTCCCAAGCGGCTTCAATCCTGTACGTCAAGATCCTGCTGTGCTCGTTGTGTCTCCTCTAAGCGCAGTAATGAGAGAGCAGCTAGACAAGTTGGAAACGTTTTTTACGTCTGCATTCTGCAAAGTAAGCTTATCTTAGAGAATCAAGGTAAACAAAAAGTAACAAATATTCCGAGAAATCAGCATGTGTAGTTTGCTTTTTGCACATACAGTGGTCTCTGTTTATATCAATAGTTTGGCAAAAATGCTTAGAACATCGAGAGGAGTTTAACAGGATAGCCCAAGCCGTAGTTCATTTGGTTCTGCAATGGTGCCGGTTATTTCTTATCATTGTTTTCAATAGCTATGTCATGTTTTACGTTTAATGATTTATAGGAATTTAGTTACTGTTTGGTACAAAGTGTTTTTGGATTTGACAATACTGTCCTTCTAGTTCCATATGTTTTTACGACTGTATTTATAGCAAGTTCAAGTTGTTATTTGTATTCTGCAGTCTATTGAGCAGTGATAGCTGCAATACTTAATTATATTTGATGTTTGCATGTACCAGGTTGGCACAGGTCAGGAAATGGTCAGGGAAAAAATTCTTCAACGTCAGGGAAAGTAAGGGAATTTTATTTGGAGTCAGGGAAAATTGGCATTTTGAAGAAAAGTCAGGGAAAATTGAATTAATACAATTGAAGGCTGGAAGAAACATTTGGGGTCACTGTACGTGATCTCAACAATATTTTTCCTTCAATATGAAGATGGAAAATTTGTTGAAAAATATCACACTTTATGGGCAAGTGGAGGATGAAGCCACTACTAAACCTGATATTTTGCATTTCTTTGGTCAGGGAAATTTTATTTTTATCAGGGAAAAGTCAGGGAATTTTGAAAAGGATGCCTGTGGCAACAATGTGTACCTGTATTTTAATGTATCAATGAAATAATTATTTTCAGTTAAATATTCCAATCAATATCCAACTCTTTACCACACTGTACTTAGGCAAGTGACTTGATTTGTGAAGTAATTGTTTATTAAAAGTGGAGAAGTCTTTAAGTTATGTTCTTGAAAAAAATATATTCATACATAAAGGGGAAATATCACCAAGATTTTGACCTAACTTGGTCAAAATTACTTAGGAACAAAATAATTCTAAAAATGAAGAGAAAAGAATACAACAAAATGATTGCATGAAAGAGGAAGTATTTATGATTTGTCCATGTTCTAGAAAGAAAGAACTTGAAAAACATTAGCCTAAAATTTTTCAAGTTTAGGTTCATTCTAAATCTATTTATTTACTGATCAGAGACACTTCGCGCAATTTAATACTCTGCTTTACATACGTAATACTTTTTTTTCCACCACATTCAGGCTAGCCAGTGCATCTTTTTCCTATTTTTTAATGGCTAATTAAGTAGCACAGTTACAAAATTTAAAATGGATTTATAGCCTCGCATGTTTCAAAGGTAGATGTAGTATAAAGCTATTGATGTCTGTGACTCTGGTGTTTGGGACAGTCATTATTTCTTTGTTCTCTGTTGCTTAGTGGATTTCTGGTCATAGCTTAGATATATGTTTCCATGGTTTTCAATGATTTTGTATCGAATCTGTTGTATCCAGTTATACAAATGACAATTGACAATAATTATTAATTCCCCATTGCTCTTCAATTATTTTTCTTATTTATACTCCAATGTTAAATAAACTGATGTTGTTATCACAGTGAGAGCTAAGAAGAATAATTTTAAAATCCAAATGTCTGCGTTGTCATGAATATGTACATTTGTGTCAATGTTGCTGGACTAAAGCAGTGGATTGGGATAGAAGGGGTGTAGAGAGGCTATCTTTGTCCATTAAAGTAGTACTGATTTTCCTAATTTTTGAAAGAAAGTTCCTATTTTTCAATGGTGTGTTTCCTATTTTCCTATTTTTCTGAAAAACCATGCTGCTGGACACCCTGCAATAACTGAGGAGAATGTACTCTCTTTGTAATTGCATGTGCAAATGGTTAGACACTCAAGTCTTCTCGGATGAGGACAATAAACCGTACGCCCAGTCTCCTGCATCTTCAGTGTTACATGGTTTAATAGCAGGGGACATTAAAGAACCCACACACTTATCGCAAAGAGTAGGGCACGTAGTTCCTGGTGTTGTGGTCTGGTCTTGTGTTACAGGTTGGTGCTTTACATGGGTTTAACCTTATTGCACCTTTAACCCTTGGACAGAATTGTCCAAGAAAAATTACTATGGCATTTGCAAAGATTGGTTTCCTTACAAATTAGTTTAATATTCCCCCCAGTGCCAGTACTTGCACTTACAGGAACTGCTACGAGAGACACAAAGTGTGAAATAATCATGGGGCTATCGAATCCAGTGGTCATTCAATGTAATCCAAACAGGGAAAATAACTTTTATGCTTCTCATGTTAGTGCAGTCAGGGGAGATAACAAATAAGGTGAAATTTTAGACCCAGTTGTCACTGAGCTGAAATTAGAAAAGCTAAATATGCCTCTCACCCTCTTTCCCTGTTGTGGCTAATATTAAAATCAAAAACTTTATTAATTTTCAACTCAATGGTATGTAAACACAAAGTCAGAAAATTAAAAACATTATGCCATCTTGCAACTTCACAAACCTCACAATTACACAGACCAAAATTTACATTTCTTGGCTGGTTCAGCGGCTGGAGGTGCCCGAATAGATTCTGGAAGAATTGTATAAAACCTCGGTGTCGATCTGCGTTCGATTCCTTTGAATTGTGTTACCCGCTTTGATTCTCGTTCTTTCGCCGCAAAAGGACTTTTCTTCGTCTCCTCCCCCTCTTGTGAGTTTTCTTGTTCGGTACGAGACCTCTGACACAAGTCGTTCTACTCAGAAAATTGCTACAGTCGAGTGTGACGATAATTAATTTCAACCAATTTTCCTGTGCAAGACCATCACTTTCACTATAAACACTGAAACCAGATACCTTCACTGTAACACTCCAAAGGTTCTCGCTCTCAAATCTAGCTCCAAACAAATCAATCGGATTGCTGACGAAGCTGAAATATTTCAGCATCTACGAACACGTTGTTGGTTTAGAAATTGAAGCGATTTCCCAGTGTTTTGTACGCCTCGTTCGCGCTCGAAGCGATCGTACTCAGAGTTTGTACATACATCGCGGGCGGTTTAGAATTGGAAATCTGGGAACAAATTTACTGTTTTTCAACTTCCGGTGCAACTGCGCAAGCTCTCTTTATGGCCAAATAAATATCGAGCTGAAACACTGAATCCCAGAGGTCTTCGGTATCCCGTTCCGCTGGACAAGGGTAACGAAGGCTCTGGGAACGAGATTGCCACCACTTCCAGTCAACCGTCTCGTGAATACTTCGCCAATGTCACACGAAAATGAAAATGAGGGAAGTAACTTTCCGGCATGTTTTGTAGTCTCACTTGTTTGATCTTGAACTGTGTTCACCATTGGAACATTTCTTGCTACCTTTAGCGAATCTGTGATTCTTTCGAATTGGGCTTTTCATCGAAATAACAGAACCAACTGTGCTTGGTATTAGCATGTTTTCTGCACCCTCTTTGACTTTGAAATCCATCATGGTCACACTCTTGTATCGGGCAGTGATACAAGCTGTCGGTTTCATCCTTTTCCAAGTGAAGCCGTTTTGGTTTGGGTGATGCTCCATCGTAATCCGACCAATTAACTTTGCACTTCTTGCTCATTTTGCCTTTTGAAGAGCATTTGGCCAACACGATCTCCTTTAAATCTGAACCATAACCAAGGAGTCGATGACAAATAAAGGAAATGCATACATGTTTGTATTTGCCAAGGCATGCCCTTACTTGCCCGCCCTCATTACTATTGTGCAAAATTCATGACCGTGACATGCAACCAAACTTGCCCAAGCAGGTCTGAGTGGGCCTTATTGTCTGCCTTATTCACAAAAGACACCTTAATTTGGGAACAAAATCAGAATGCGTAAAAAAATGATCCGAAATCTGTTCCCAAATGACCAATTTAGGAACAATATGTTCCATTTACAGATAGGAACTCGGAACAAAACAGTCCTAAATGTCCAATTGTTTAACAAACTGTTCCATTTACAGATAGGAACTCGGAACAAAACAGTCCTAAACTTTGGTAATAAATGACCAATTTGGGAACAAACTGTTCCATTCACAGATGGTAATTCGGAACAAAGCGGTCCTAAAATATCAATTTGGGAACAATATGTTCCATTTACAGATAGAAACTCGGCAAAAAAAAAAAAAAACAGTCCTATATTTCGTAATAAGTGGCCAATTTGGGAACGAGCTGTTCCATTCACAGATGGGAATTCGTAACAAAAATATCAATTTGGGAACGATATGTTCCATTGGCAGATGAGAATTCGGAACAAAACAGTCCTAATTTACCAATTTGGGAACAATGTGTTCCATTTACAGATAGGAACTCGGAACAAAACAGTCCTAAATGACCAATTTGGGAACAATGTGTTCCATCAACAGATAGAAACTCGGAACAAAACAGTCCTAAATGACCAATTTGGGAACAATGTATTCCATCAACAGATAGAAAGTCGGAACAAAACAGTCCTAAATGACCAATTTGGGAACAATGTGTTCCATTTACAGAGGGGACCTCGGAACAAAACAGTCCTAGTTTATCAATATCGGAACAATGTGTTCCATGCACAGAAAGGAACTCGGAGCAAAACAGTCCTAATTTATCAGTTCGGGAACAATATGTTCCATTTACAGTTGGGAACTCAGAACGAAATGTTCCTCTTTTACACTAGAGTGAACGTTTTGTTCCTACCATGTAAAAAATCTGGTCCTCTTATAGTCAATAGGAACACAAAAACGAGGAACAGTCGATACTTGAGGAACGTTCCTTTTGGAATATAGGAACAGCCAACGCAACTCAAAATCAGCGAAAAAGCGAAGCAAAGACTAAAGAAAAACTCAAAAAAGCGTAAATCAAGCGCTTAGGTGAAAAGGAAACAATCTTTAACAACTGGTGAAGTTTGTTTCGCTCAAAGGCAGCGAAACACGCCATGATAAATTTTTGGGAAATGTAAGGGAAGGAAGGAAGGAAGGAAGGAAGAAAGGAAGGAAGGAAGGAAGGAAAGACAGAAGGAAGGAATGAATGAATGAAAAGTATTGATTAAAAGTTCAGGCACAGCATACGTGTGAAGGGTTAACATGTCAACTTCAGACTGAAAATTCAATGACAAGGAGTGCATTAACTTATCAATAACATGAGTCGAAGCATGCTAAACTGATTTTATAAATCTTACTTGAAATACCTCGTTTCGCAAGCTATCTGAAATAGATAGAATGAAGCGACTAGGAGTACTTCAACCTAACTTCCGCAACCCACCCCCCAAAAAGTGGATTATTTTCTTAGAAACCTTAGGAACATCATATTCTGCTTGGTTTCTTTTGGCTATTTATCATTTCTTATATTCCATCATGTCGCTCGCGCGCGATTGGTCTAAACTCGTTACTTGACTGAATATCCCCCGGCTAAAACTGGGTAATATCCCAGTGATATTCCCCAATATTCAACGTTGCGCGTGTTACGAATAATAATTAAAATACAACATGATAAACATGAGAGCCTCTTTTTGGCGAGAAAATATGCTCGCATGTTTGTCCTTCTTTGTACCTTACCTATTCCTCGAAGTTCATAGTTTTCCTGAAGCCTCTTTCGAAAACTGTCCGCTTCTCGGACCAGGTCATGACCGTGGGCAAATAATCGACTCTATTTTCGCGCCAAATGGAGGCTATTGTTTATATATCCAACGGGTGCTCGTGTGATAATTCTTAAATATATGAATTGCAAGCTGCTTGTTGATTCCGGATGCAATAAGAGTGTCTGAGGATTGACTGTCTTTGGACAAGACGGACAATTAAGAACATCAAGGAGAAGGTAGAAAGGCAAAGGTAAGACGACATTTCACTGAAACAAAAGACATTGGTTCTTAAATAGTTCTACCTTTAACTATCTCCAAAGTTTGGTTACAACATACCGGCCAACAATGCCTGGATTTAATTTTACATTTCCCTAGGACATTATATCGTGTTCTGTCGCTGCTATTTTCTGTTTATGAGAATGCCTTAGTGGGATATAAGCGTTATATAGTTAACCAAATAAATGTCGAGGCTTCCATGCATTGGAATAAGGGCACTCTTCCATCGACTGAAAGCAAACAAGACAATATCACACATTTTTGCAGCTGCTGAGGCAAAAATTGAAAAATAAAATAAAATAGAAGTACCTTATTCTTTGCACTGTCAGTGATCAGTGAACTTCGCCCCATGTTTTTGCACAGTTGCACAGTTCAGACATCTTTTACTCTACACTAGTTCATCTTTACGAGCTATTTAATGTAAAAAGGAGCTTTAAGTCGGCGATGGAAGGGGGATACTTTTGTTGAGACATTGGAAACAACATGGCGTGCCAATATCCATAACAATTCCTCTCGCGCACTAGGAATTTAATTTTACATTCCCCTCGGATATTATATCGTGTTCTGTCGCTGCTATTTTCTGTTTATGAGAATGCCCTAGTGGGATATAAGCGTTATATAGTTTACCAAGTAAATATCGAGACTTCCATGCATTGGAATAAGGGCACTCTTCCATCGCCTGAAAGCAAATAGGACAACATCACACATTTTTGCAGCTAAATATAGCTCACGCGAGAGATGGCGAAACCGCTTTTTGAAAAGTCAGTTTTTGATGAAGTTAAATTTGTCTTAATTCGTCGACAAACAGGAAACAACATGGCGTGCCAATAGCCATGACAATTCTTCTCGCGTACTAGGAATTCATATTTTAATCAAAACTAGTGTCGGTTTTTTTCGTTTAGTTTTCTTAAATAATGGTTAAATCGCGATATAAAACTAAATGCGACTTTGAGGCGAGATCACCGCATTATATTAGTGGCGTTGGATGAAAATATATTTACGAGCATATATTTTCTCCAAACAATACAAGCTGCTGCTTTTTGACACCAGATACAATACAAGTGTCTGCAATTTGACAAGACGGACGTCCAAGAACACCAAGTAAAAACTGCAAAGGTAAAAGTAAAAGTAAAGCAAAGTACACTTTTGTTTCCCTAGATTTGCTTTCAACTAACCCGTAAGGCTGGTTAAAACATGCCGGCCAATAATGCCGGGATTTAATTTTACATCCCTCTAAGATATGCCATCTTGTTCTGTCGCTTCTAGTTTCTGTGTAATAGAGTACCCTAGTGGGGCATGTGTTATATTGAGCTAAACGAAAATCGAGGTTTCGAAAGGTTAGAATAAGGAAAGGACGCAAGACACAGTTTATGATGAATGAAAATGGCTTTATGAAGTTTTCAACTAATGTTTTCGAGTTTCTAAAGGAAGAACGTGCTATGCGGATAACTTGGACAAAGCTGAATGTGGATACCATGTTTCTTCTGACAGGTGACTTGTCGACTGTGTTAACATAATTCTTCGCATAATTTAACCCTGAGCTTGGTCTACAAGGTGATACCATGTTTGTTTATTATGACGTCCTGTGACGCCATTTGACCTGCCATCTTGGATTTCACTATTATTAAACGGAAATTAATACAAAATCAAGCCAGAATGTTTAGAAATGTAGAAAACGATGGTTCCAAACGGCGTTATTCCTTGTTCGTCTTCATTCGCCCTGTTCTTTCTTTATTTTGCTAAAAAACCAACAGCATAATTTTGATGAGAGGAGCATAATTTAGAGAAACGAGCATAACTTCCACATAATTCCCAAAAATTTTGAACAGTGCTAGAAGTATAATCTGCCAGTTTTGCGCGCGCAATCGACAGAAGCCTAGTCTCTAAACTCTGAGGCATATTAATATAATTTTGAAACAGTTTTATTTTACGAACAGAAACACTTTCGGAACGTCATGATCAGTACACAAAAAAACAAAGTTGTAAAAGCAACATGAAATTGCACATCGAAAATTTCACAGAAATTTTTCTATATAATGTTTTTTACTTCGTAAGGTGCTTGGCAGTCCTAACATGACATATGTCGTGAGGTTTAGCCATTTAGGGAAGAAAAGAAGGAGATATATTAAGATAGCGAATAACAGACACTCGCATTTATCCATTGTGTTGGTCTTTTGAATAAAATAACTCTTTTAATAATATATATGCATGAAAAAATTACTCGATTCTGATTGGCTGAGAGCAGTACAGTTCAAGTGTAACACCCGTGCAAAAAGTGTAACACCAGTACAAAACGTGTAACACCAGTGCAAATTACACAACGTAATCCTAGACTATGATTGGCTGAAAGAAAATAGGAAATTTTCTAAGCCAATGATATCACGCAAAATGATGGCGAAACTTAGGCGCGGAAACTTTGAAAAAAGTTTTCTCGAATGAGAAAAAATGGCTTCAAGAAAGATCTTCTGACATTTCCTCCACGCGAATTTTTTTCATGGTAATATTATCGATAAGTAATCATACGGTTTTTCTCGTTCAATTTGGAATTAATTAGCACTTGTGAGTTTTTCAAAAAGCTGAAATTGCACTCGCCGAAGCGGCTCGTGCAATTTCAGCTTTTTGAAAAACTTATTTGAATGAAATTAAATTTTAATAAACATTTCAAAATAAAATGAGCGATAGAAATTTTACACAGCGTTTCGATGTCGTCATGACATCATTATCAAGTGAGAAGAAAATAAGAAATCGCTCATTTATGGGCTTACTCGTGCAAATTAATTCCAAATTGAACTCGAAACGGTATGATTACCTATACTAACTAATTCACATGTAGAAAAGGTGGATCTGCTTGATGCTATTAGCACTGTATTCAAACTCACACCACGTCCTCAGGCACTAAGAGATATTTGCCTTCTTACTTATTTTTCATCTAAATGTTCAAATTAGTTTTCAAACATCTCCCCATTGACATGAAATTTTTAATACGGTTAAACAAGAATTCAAGTTTATCTTTTGGGAAGTGCTTTAAATGGTTTTGCATCCAAGAATCTTTGGTAAGAGACTGGGCGTTATATTCAGTTTCAAGTGGAAGGGGGTTGAGTAATTATTGAAAAAAATATATATTAGTGTTTAAAAAACACTTCACAGACTGGACACTAGACATTTATGGGTTTGTTTGTTTATAAAATAACACTAAAGAGGAGATTGGCTGAAAAGCAATTTGAGTTCCAAAGCTAGTATACCTGATGGTTCTCTTTAACTCAGTGGTCCTGGCATTTTAATTCAAAAATGATTTGTTCAATTGGTAAATAGTGTCCCCAATTGGTTTTTCTACAGCTACAATTGTAGATCCCCTTTGACACTCAAATAAAGTCTTTCATTTATTCTTTCTGTCATTCATTCATTCATTCATTCATTCAATATGGAGTGTTTGGTGTTCAGTTTAAACCACCCGGGCGTCGCCATGTTCACTTTATGACTGTAATTATGACGTTTAGGCCAGCAACCACGGAGAGTGGTCCTTCTGGTATACGTTGGAGACCGATACAACGTAATATTATTACATTTAATAAAGTATACCTTTTTAAATATATATATATATATATATATATATATATATATATATATATATATATAACAACCCTGAGAAAATACGCGCGCTAATTGGTTAAAATCCTGTTTCTGTAACTCGATGGAAACACAGAACTAGCACGAGCAGTTGACGTAATGATGGCGCGTGCAAGGAGAATTTACATTTTCATAATCAAAGTAAACAAGTTGTTTTCCTTTTTTCCGTCGCGGTGTTTTCTAAAAGAAATAGAAAACATGTTCTCCGTGTTTCTATTGAGTTATAGGAACACTCGAGAAAGTTTGGGAGAACTCGAAAAAGCTGTGGAAACAGTCGCCTGCGGCTCTTGTTCCCACAGCATTTTTCGTTCTCCCAAACTTTCATTCGTGTTTCTGTAGCTCGATAGACACACGGGACATGTTTTCTATTCCTTAATTAATCCTACGTTGTATCGTATTCTTTTTTATTTATCTTTTTATTTTTTTTGCAGCTCTCTGCACTTGTGTTGTGTACTCACCATGAACTTCAACAGCTGGAACTGGTTCTGGAGTGTGTGTCTTGGAGTGACAGCAGTTGTAATCATTATTAGCAACTCCCTGTCAATTGTAGTTCTTGTCAAGCGAAGGTTTCGCAAACGTTCTCTTTACCTGTTAATCGATTTGGCAATAGCTGATCTGCTAGTTGGATTATTTGCAGTACCGATTTATATGACCACGGTCATCTCTGAACGCAAACTCGTGTCATCAGTCGTTCTTGATGGTGTCGATATGTTTACAGGTCTCTCCTCCATTTTCACATTGACCGTTATTTCTCTTGAAAGAGTGCTTGTCATCAGTCGGCCACTTCGTCATCGGCAGTTATCCTCACATAGCTACGCCATTGCCATAGCAACGCCATGGATCCTCTCCCTCGCGGTGACTTCAGTTCGAGTGTTTCAGCACTATTCAATCGTGACACGTCACCAGTTATTAACAGTTGTTATTATCAGTTTGTCAACTCCTTTGCTAATAACGTGCTCTTCTTACTGCGTCATCTGGCGTAAGCAGACTTCCCGCATACAAAACGGAGTGAGGGCGAGGAGAGAGTCGAAGCTGTCTAAGACATTGTTTTTGATAACAGGAACATTTGTGTTGACTTGCCTACCATTCAAAATTCTACTAGTTCTAGTAAATATGTGTGTTCCGTGTAGAAAAATGCACATTGTGGTCGTTTTTGTTCTTAAACTCCTTCAGTTCAGTAATTCGTTTATTAATTTTTTGATTTATTGTCTAAGAATGCCAGATTACAGAAAAGCTGTGTCACAACTATTTTCCATTCCAAATGCCGCGGTCACTCCAGTAATCCCGAGGTAAATACGTTAGGCGATAGCCGAACAAATATCGCACTAATCCACTTTTCAAGTGCACTGTCTTTATATAATGTTCCAACAAGTCATGTCATGATATAATCCAGCTGATATAATGCAATTGTAACGCTTGGAGAAATAAATATCTCGTAGATTTTTTTATAGTTCAATTTATGAATAGCAACTACTGTGAGTATGTTACTTGTTCACTTTCTTCAAAAAAAGTAAACTTGCTACCGCGATATTTTGCTATGTAACATGCATTTCAAGCGTTGGATAAAAATGAAGTAATAAATAACCGTTGACAGTTGGTTAGCATCTCGTGTCCGACGCCATTTAATAGGTCTCCCAATGGTTTTAGGGAGTAGGGGAACATGGTCAACTTTAACCCGCGTTCACAGGAACATAGGGTACAAGGGAACATATGCATGAAACATGCATTTCCGGGGGATCACGTGAACAGGACCCGCTGAAGGGTAGGGCAATCAAAATCGAAATAAACGGCGTAAAAGGTACCAGTATCACGCGACATTGCGTTCGCTTGTGTGACGTCAACGAGTCATCTGCATTTGATGCTTTTGATGGAATCCGGTTTCGAATGATTAATAACAAGCGGGAGATTCGAAATCGCTTTGTTAAGAAGATCCGGATTTCCTTTATCTCTCTGTTTCATTGCTAATTAATATGTCATTTTACCATTTCACTTTCCTGGTTGCTGATCGAGAAATTTATACGACCGCTCGAAGAGCTGGCTAGAGGTCTTAAGGACAGCAGTGTTATAGGAGCAGACTGTACGGCAAAATTTGGTAAAGTTCGCGACATCAAGGACGTTGGTTGAATCGACGTTCTCGAGAGATGCCTGGAGAGTTATCTAATCAATTTGGCCCTGAACTCGTGCATCCTTATATTGTAGATAATAAGGTTCAGCAGAGAGTTTCCAAACTGAAGAATCCTTGCCGCCTAAACAACACGGCTTGAGTTGTTTAACAACAAACAGTTCTTGCAAAGGACACTAACCAGCAGTGTGACGCTCACGGGAAGCCATGCTGCCACTGATAGAAGAGAGGCAACTAGCAAGGTTTTGGTTAAGTTGCTGTTTGCGATATGACGATGCTTTCGTATGCTTTGCTTTCGTAGGTGCTTCATACGAAACCAAATTCTACAGTATACGATGCAAACAATGAGCGAAAAAGCAGCCTTCAAGAAAATAAACAAACTCATCGAGATTTTCCGGTTGATAATTCCAATGTACGTTATTATAAATATGACTGTGAAAGTGAAAGGAAACAGCCAAGCTGCCCAAATAACATAAATATAACTACGGGTTTTAGTAATGCGATGACGTAGAGGCCAAAATACGGCATGCATTCTCTCTAAAGAAAGAACAACTAGAAACACAATAGAAGCACATTCTGAGATAAAATCTACAGTTAGACATCCTATCGCGGTGGGCTTTTCTCCAGTATAGCTGAAGACCAGGTTCTCCACACCAAAACAACCTGCCGACAGGCCTACGCTTAGGTCAGCCAAAGCCAAGCTGATTACTACGTAGCTTGTGTGCCTCAGAGTTTTCCTTTGACTCAAGAAGATATAAATTGTGATGGAATTGGCAAAGACAATCGCTATGCTTTCCAACATAAATGTTGTGCTCCAGATCCACATTTTCCAAACGGGAAGCGTTTGGCTGCTTGTATTGTTCATGTTGGTCAGAATCTAGCCTAAGGCAATAAGAAAAAACAAAAAAAAACTAAAAAAAAACAGTGAAAGGACGTGATCATTATATCAAGCATCATGAGATGCAACACTAATACATACCTCAAAAAGCTGTGTTGCTTTCCTTGTGCAAAGCCTCAATCACCCTCATACCTCAACTTTATGGCCGTGGAAGATTGTACGGAATACTTTTTAAAACTTCCAAAAACATTTGAGAGGCTTTTATGTAGCTTTTATCTAGTTAAGATATTGGTGATTATACCCTTGGGAGGGGAGGGGGGGTTACTATGCAAAATGCATTAGTCATGCTGTAACTCACAATGCTGGAAATCCAGAATTCTTAAAATCAAGTTTCAACTCTATAGTACCACATTCATTTGGGGAACACAGTTCATGCCGTTTATCCTGGTGTGGTTTCAAAAAATGTCCTGAGGGATACAACACATAGAACTACCTAATGGCAAGAGTTTACATGTACATGGTGAGCCCCTGAAAAATGCCTAACTAACATCTTTTCTGAATATGCCACTGATATTGTTGTCAAGAAGCTTTCCCCATGTGCCGACTCTCAACGGAATGAAAGTCTAAATAATACCATAGCAACAAAAAACCCTAAAACCCGGTATTACGGAGGAAGTGCGAGCAACGACTTTAGAGTAGCCTGTGGTGTGGCCCAAAGAAATCTTGGCTATGGCTATGTAAGTACAGCGTTAGAAGTACTGAATATCGAACCCGGCTATTTTTGTACATCACATGAAGATCTGATGGACAAAAAAGTGTTAAGTGACAGAAACCGAAAGGCTACGAAAAATTTCAAGTATAGGAGGAAAAAATTACGGGGTCAAAAATCCAGTCAAAATAGTCAAAAAGAAGCTAAGGAGGGGAAAACTTATGAAACTGCAGTTGCTTTGAATCTGGATACAAGTGTCAATCAGCCTACACCAAGAACTCACACTCACATTGAACATCTTTTGGAAAACATTTCTGATAATGAGCTTCATGAGTATGAAAAACTAGTACCATCTTACTATGCTCAACCTGATCTGCCAAAACTGACTTATGATCCAAACCAAACCTACACTTTTGTTGTTTTTGACACTGAGACTACCTGCACCGGGAAAAATGCAGAACTCTGTCAGCTGTCCACCATTCATGAAAATCAAGTGTTTTCAAAGTACGTTCTACCGACAGGAAATGTGAGTATTGGAGCTTCACGAGTGAACAAACTATCTGTACAAAATATCAGTGGAATCAGAAAATTATTGAAAGAAAACCAACCAGTGGAAACTGTCTCCCTTGATAAAGCGCTTCAGCAGTTTCACACCTTTCTTAGTCAAGTAAAATGTTCATCCCGGAAGGAATCTTGTATAGTTCTAATAGTTCATAATTCATCAACATTTGACACTCCAATACTTCTCCGGAGAAGCGACGAAAATTTTCGCAGCAAACTAAGCAATTTGAATGTTTATTTTGGCGACAGTCAAATCCTTGTCAAACATCTTTTGAAAGATAAACACCCGGCCTTGCAACTCAGTGAATCGGCATCTTGCAAATCAAACCAATCAGCACTTTACTCACATCTTTCTAAAGAGGAATTTGAGGCCCACGATGCCTTGGAGGACGTTAAGGCACTTAGAAAAATTCTGTTTCGTTCTGCACTTCAACTGAACAACGAGAAACTCGTGAATTGTTCTGGAGTTATTAGTGTTGAACGAGCAATTGCCAGCATGTCGTATTTGGATCGACGCCATGAAATTCTCCAGACATTCAGCGGAAGACTTTTCGACCCCAGAGACGACAATGGTGCAATAAAACTATCAATGGCTCAGAAGATTGCAGGAAGTGGGCTTTCCTATTCACATCTCAAAGAGTTATATTTAAAGTTCGGAACAAAGGGACTGCTTGCGATCCTCAGCATGCCTCCTTCCCAGAGCACAGCGACGAAACCTCGTGTCACTCGAACAAAGCGTATTCTCGATGCCATTGCAAACCACTTTCAGGAAACATTTCCGAAAGAAGAATAGTTCCTTTGGTTCCATTGTTGGTAAGTTTTAACTTCATGTTTTTCCATTTAACCACATCTAAACTGCAGAAACTTGCCAGCGCGTGTTGTGCTTCTGGAGGTGCTTAATGAAAATGTACGTACCTCGCGAAACATTAGCCAGATTTAAATGACCGAAATTCTCCACATCAAAAGACACAAGTTTGTAGTCGTCAGGTGTCTGTACTGTCTTAATAGCGTCAATAAAGTTCTCCGTAGATTATAGTTTGCGTCTTGATTTGTCAGTAAGGGGTTGCAGTATTGTCGTCAAGTACTTAGACAGTTGATACGTAGGGGACCCACAGAATGACACTATAGGTCGCATCGGTATACCAGGTTTGTGCAGTTTTGGTAGTCCATAAAGTTCCGGTGGTTGAGGTACTGAGCACCTCAGTCGATAGTAGCGTTGAGTGTCAATAGCATCAGTCTTTTTAAGTGTAAGTATTTTGCTGTTAAGTTTGTTTGTCGTTAACAAGTGCGTCCCTTTTGTCAAAGTAGTCAGTCTTGTCCATAACAACAGTGACACGTCCTTTGTCGGCTGGTAGTATAACAATGTTGTTGTCGTTTTTCAGTCGTTGCAGTGCTTGTTGTTCGTCTTTCGTCAAGTTATTGTCAGGTATAGAAGCTGATTGTACCGTGGAAGCAATTCTGCTTTATGTTATCCTTGGCAGATTCTGATAAGTCTCGCTGACGAGACAGAACCGCCTCAACACTAGATACAATAGACTCAGTCGGTATCCGTTTAGGCGTCACTGAGTGTTTTAGTCCGTAGGACAGTACGTGAGTCTAGGTTTTGTATAAGGGACCGGAGGAAATATTCCTGACCCAGTTATCGTCGGTTTTCGGTCGTTTTTTGTCTTTATTGCGTTGAAGTCTTGTCAGTTTTCGTTCTCGTTCAGTACGAACGCGGTCTGTGGTTTTGTCGGCTCGCCTGTTGGCGGTTGTCGTAACAGTGTCAAGTAAGTTAGTGGGTAACAGTTGTTTAAGTTCGTCAAGTTGTTGTTATAGTTTATTGTTGCAGTAGTTGAGCCTTCTGTGACAGGCGTTTATTCGCGCTTTGACCAGACGTCTGCAGGTGGATTTGACGATCCGGATGGCCTCTTGTGTGTTCAACAACAAGTTTAAGTCCGGCCGGAACGAGACCGTGGTCTTTGCAGCGGTGGTTGAACCAAAGTTGTTGGCGTATTCGTCTGATAGTACTTACCGAACTGATGTAGTTGTTCGCAAGTCGTTTACTCTGTCGTCCAAGTGAACGTAACATAGTAAATGGTTTGAAACCAGGAGCATCAGTAGTTCGTATAGTGCGATCGTCCGGATGAGGGTAGTCCTGAAAAGAACTGTTGTTGGTGACTGACGTTTTGACAACCTGAGCGGAAGTCATCTTCAGAGTCAAGTGAACAGTTTTTGTCACTACAAAAAAAACCTACAAGCAGTTGCATGGAACAGCCATGGGGTCGCCTGTTTCTGTTGTTGTCGCAGAAATTGTGATGCAACACGTGATGCAACACGCGCCCTTCCAACTTGCCGACAAACGATACCACTTTGATTACGCTACGTTGACGGCACCTTTACCGCCGTTCACAAAGACGAAACTGACGATTTTCACGACCACCTGAACGAACAGAACGCCGACATCCAGTTAATTTTGTTTACTACAGAGATCGAAGAAAATGGAAAAGTTCCTTTTCTAGACTGTTTGGTACAACAACGCAACAACAACGAACTGCGAACAACAACCGACGCATACCGACAGATTACTTGACGAATCATCCTACAACCCGACTTTACACAAAGCCACGACTATAAAGAGTTTGACGAGACGAGCGCAACTAGTTTGTAACACACCGGACAGCTTACTTGACGAAAAGAGATAACTTGAACGTGTTTTTCACACAAACAACTACAACGCTGACTTTATTAGACGAAACATTTACCGACCTACTGAAGCTGACGCAACGAACAGGAACCCAACGCCTGTTACTAGAGTGACTATACCTTACATTAAGGGTACTTCTGAGACCATCTCACGGATCCTACAGCCCTACAACATCCGTGTAGCCCAAAAACTTACAACTACGTTACGACATTTACTAACCAACGTGAAAGACAGGGACGAACCTAACAACAGACAGGGAGCAGTTTACAAGATCAAATGCTCCGACTGCTAGGCTTCCTACATTGGTGAGACTGGCAGAAACCTTAACACGAGACTGACTGAACACAAACGAGCCACGAGAAATGGTGATGCCAACAATCACATTGCTGTACATCATCAACTGACAAACCACAACATTGACTGGGACTCTGCTCGGTGCTTAACCTACAGTACAAACTATTTTCAACGACTGACTCTGGAAAGCTGGTACACTAACCTAGAACAAACGCCACTTAACAGATGTCAACAACTACCGGCGCCTTACAAACGACTTATCCATGACGGAAACGAAACCGACAAACGGACTTCCAACAGACCGACTTAAGTTAACCAACAATAGACGGACCAAAGACCGACCAATTTGACTAACAATAAGACGGATCAAAACCCACCAATGACGGATGACAAACTTTACACAAGTCTTTCAGCCAATACCATCATGGCTAAACTGACCAATCATGTTCAACGGACCAGAATTATAAAATCATTGACTGACAAAAACTATTCACTTGACTCTGAAGATGACCCGCTCAGGTTGTCGAAACGTCAGTCACCAACAACAGTTCTTTTCAGAACTACCCTCACCCGAACGATCACACTATACGAACTATTGATACTCCTGGGTTCAAACCATTTACTATGTCATCTGACTGTGTCGAGCGTGACGATCACATACCTCGATGTTCTTTGTATCACTGACCATTGTTTTGCTCGAAGCCAGTTTAATCATGTAGAGTCCTCTTAAAAGGGAAGATTGGGAAGATTGGGAAGTAAAAACACCAGTTGTGAACACAAAATGGCCGTGGCATTTATCAATCCTTCCTTGGATCCCCGGATCACCGTTTACTGTTCATACATGTATGTATGCCGAGAGTTGTCCAAAAGAGTGCTTCTACAAAGCTTTTAAGAGGACTCTACATGATTAAACCGGCTTCGAGAAAAACAATGGTCAGTAATACAAAGAACATCTAAGTATGTGACCGTCACGCTCGACACAGATGATGAACGTTTAAACGTACCTTGTATACAAACCTACCGTTGGAAGGAAAAGCTGGCAGTTTTAATGCTACCTAGGTTGCAAGGACCGCTACAAAGGACCAAAACTTTAATCTTGAAGCCAGGTAAGAGATTCACGTGAATTTATCGGAGCACCTTACGAAGGCGAGTATGTTAGTTACTCACTGGAATATTTTCACAATTTCCTGAACTTTAAGCGGTCGTTAGTTTTGAAAACCTTTTGGGCAGACAAATTTTATTACTGTTTTGAATTAAGGGCCACTTATACTTTCTATTCATGTAGTGCAGCAGTTTCAAACAGGTGCCACATTTTTAAAACGTGCCTTCAAAGTAGAGCTATTTTCGTGTTTGGTTCAAAACTCGATTTAACGGGTGGAAAATTTTCTTTTAACCGTTGAAGGAACAACATTGAATTATAATTGCAACATGGCTGAACAAACTACTATGATATATCTAGAGTTGAAAAATAGAATTGGGACTTTTGAGTGAATATTATTTTTTTAGAGCGCCGGCAATGTGCTATTTTTCCAGTTTCGGCAGGCATGCAACTTGTGTCGAGCGGACCGAACTTCGATTAATCCTAGAAAAGTTCAATTAAAATTTTTAATCAAATAAAACTCATTTTAGTGACTGACTAGGTAAGGGCTTCGAAATCCCAGCTTATGAGACAAATCGAATTTTCGAAGTAAAATCAGTGGTCGGTTTTTACAGAGACAGCCTCTTAAAGTTGTAATTTCTGCGGCCACGACTGAGCCTGGTGGGATCTGGGACGAGCTTTTAGTGACGTCATCAAAGGACTTTGCTGAGAACACTCAATAGAAGTTTGACTAGGTTTCGAGCACTGTCAAAACACATTTGCGGTATTTGCGCTTCATATTTTATCAAAACTGGACAAGACTTTTAAATGAAAGTACTGTACCATCCAGCAATACAATTCGGAGTCTAACTGCGATTGGGCGGCTACGATAAAGTCAAATCTAAATGTTTTGTTTTACTTTCCTTATATACCTATCAATGCTTGATTTGTTTTAGTTTGTAACTGAGATAGATATATTTCTTTGCTCAAAGAACAAAACAGTTGTATATGCGGCAGAGCCTTTAAGAAACTCAACCGCATTGTTGACCTCGTGCGTGTAGCTTGCGTGTGGTTGTATATATAAAATCCACAAATACATAGCTAGTTCAGCAGTTCGAAGCCTCACTAATCTTAATCGCCTCGTTGTAGGAAGAACGTGTCGTTGACTATTCGTTTAGAAAACTCTCTATTTCGAGGACAAAATACGCGATGCGATTAATTTGCCGTATAATCATGTCACGCAGTATCCATTATTTTGGTGTGGGACTCTGGGGCTCGTATCAATAGAATAGTCAGATGGCTCCCATCTTATCCAAATTAAATTCGTATCTTATCTACCTTGACTCCCTCTTTCAGTCCGACTTCACAAAAGTCAGCACACTTCTTTCTTCTTTTTTCACTGCTGGAGATAGAGGTATCGAAGGAAGGGGATAGCTCTCTCCTAGCCTTATTGTACCGCTACTCCCTTCAGCAACACACCTACCTTACATTAATTCTGCAACGATTTTGAATCACGCTATCCCATGTTCGCATATATTCTCCTTAGAAGCAAACATTGTTAGTCCTTCGATGACGTCACAGGCCAACTCGCCCTATTCTTCGCTATTGCTTGGTCATGGCCGCGGAAAAGGCCAATTTCACAAACTTTGAAAATTCGTAGAAAATTAACAAAAATAGCTGCAACGATATTTTTTTTCGCGTTGGAGATCAGAAAAATTTGGACATTTTTATAAGTGGGTTTAAAGTAATTTATTTTTTTCCGAGTTCTGCATACAGTTTTGGGGATGGCGCGCGATGTGAGGATTTGGGATGACGGATATCAGGTTTGTCAAATTTCGTAACTCGGCGAATCAATTCCATTTTTGCAGAAAATAAAAATTGAAATTAGTTTTTTTTGTTACAGTAAAGTGTATTATCGTTTGTCTTACGATGTAGTCACTTGAGATGTACATCTCGGTGTTTCGACTGCTTACTGCTAGTCTTCTTCAGGCGATAAAGTCGACTGATTGCACGGTATCATTTATATCACAAAGGTCGGCTGTGATTGGTGCATTTCGATCCTCCTATTGTTCCATTGTTCCGGCGAGTAGTTGTTGTTGTTGATATCATTTCGTCTATATACAATTATCTTACGTATACTACAATCTACGTTAACGTTATGTTGTCGTGTCTTTAAAATCCACACGAAGCCAGTTTTTAGTCGTAAATTACACTCGAAAAAATGTACCAGATACATTATTTCCCTGAGTGCCACAATTGCATTATATCATCTGGATTAATCAAGGCTTTTCTGCAATCTGGCATTCTTAGACAATAAATAAAAAATTAATAAGACTAGTGAATGCGACGTAGGAGGACATGTGAATGCGCTGAATAGGCTAAAAATATATTTCACCATGCAAGACCAAAGAAGCACTCAGTATCGCGCCTTTGTTTTGCCTAATTTATTTTATTGCGGCCAAGTCTGGTACCGCTGTGGCGCCAGAAACACTGGCAAACTGGAGAAAGTAAACCAGCGTGCTCCAAGATTTATTTACAAGAACAATTCTACATCCTACTTTGTTAAAATTGATAGGCTTACACAGTAACTAAGAAACCCGTAGGATCCAGGACATATTGTTACCTTAAACAGTTGTTTTCAGGGAAGAGTGCCGGCAAGCATTGATCGTCTTATTAACATCAGAACGAGGAAATTACAACCTGCGAGGTGCGAATGTTTTGTCTCTACCTAAGGTGGATAGCAACAAATATGGCCTAAAATGTTTTAGTTATTACGCAGCGAAACACTGGAACACACTACTTGACAATATACGCACGTTAGCTGAAACCAAGGATTTTATTAGCAAGGTTCGAAGTTCAATATTTATTTTACGGCATCATAGTCTGATAATGAAATTTTCACTTTTTTTTTTTTTTTAAATGAATAAGTTATAGGTTTTAACATCATCATTGCGGTAATTAGTTATATATGTCGCTAGTAATAAGGCAAGAAGTCAGCGTAAACCCTGCCGGGCAACAATTGCATAATTGTTGCCCTTTAGATTTAGCCATTCTCACGTGTATGAGCGCGTGTTAGATTCCACTAAAACCTCCTTGTGTAGTTTCCTCGCCCTAGTCTCCTCCTCTTTCTATACACAAATTGAAGGGCAACGTAAATTTTGATTTCCGAATTTCGATTTCGTTAGGCCTCAATAAAATAAATAAATAAATAAATAAATAAATAAATAAACACTTTGGGCTGTTTATTCCACTACTTCCCTAGTACATTATAAATATTAAAACTGAACTGTCTGAATAATCCAGGTGAATTCTCAGCGGCAACCGGTAATTCATGCACAACACAAACTTTGATTAAAGAATTTTTTTGTAAATTCAGAGCAATATTCCGATAATATCAACATACGTTCACGTTCTTTAAATTAAGCAATATTCTTTTACCACCTTTCAAGGCTTTAAAAGACTACAATCGGTCGGTCGCAACATGAATGAACTACAGGGATCTATTGCTGCGCATAATTTAATTAAAAATTAAGTATTTATTAAGGAAGGAGTAAAACGGGAATACGTAGTGGATATTCTATAGCTAGTCAACATTTCCAAATGAATTACACATACGCCAGATGAACATTTGTCATGTTAAGCATACTTTTCTGAATAACAAAATGAGGATCTTTTAACAGGAAATTAAAAATGGCTTCAACCCCTATAGACCAAAATCTCCTGACCCTTTCGGGTTGGAAAAGACAATGAAAAAGAATAATTATGTAAAACAAAATAAAGCAGAGAAGAACAAAAGCGACATCAACAACAGCACTAGGCTTATACAGCTGAGCCCACATGTGAACTGAAACTGAAAACGTATGAAAAATTTGGGGATTACATAAATGACAAAAAAACCCACATCATAGGAACAAAACCAAGAAAACAATAACGCAATTCAATCCCTGGAAAATTTATCACTTTTAAATTATTTTCTCTAATTGTTATTATTCATGTTAGTTGCTACGTTTTCGACCTGCTTGCAAGCTTACTTAAGAGTCGAATTCACTGAATCGTCAGTCTGATGAAATTTTGTTAGTTTTAGTTGCCACACTTAAATGCGAAATTGAAAGTAGAACTGGGGCTATAGTTTCTGAGCTAGTCTGGTGTTCACTAACGTGTAGCCCTGTTGTCATCTCTTTTAAAAACATTTCTCTCAAGGTTCTTCTAAATAGTGGCATCCTAAAACAATAAACGATTGGATTGATTAAGGAATTTGCCAACCGAACAAATCGGGCTACATCCGTAAGGACTGGCCCAGAAACATCGGGCATATTAAAGGTGACCCTTATACTCCTGATTACTGTAAAAGGAAGCCATGTAATAAGTGATAGCAAAGTTACAATAAACAGAGTCTGCCAGTTCTTTGTTTCGCTCGTGTCTGTTTGGTGGTGATCTGGGATCTTTGTTTTTGTAAGAGAACCAGATTGCAGAATATACACACGAGATGGTCATTAACCAAACAAACAAGTATACTGTTCCAACCCAACTGACGACATCGTGGAACGGCCTTAACAGTTGTGCAAAAACTAAAAATCCCGACATAAGCCACACTACCCCAATACTGCAAATATACTTTCCTCTTGATGTGTTTTTGAAGCGAAATGGCCCCACTATCCCGTAGAGTCTCTCTAAAGAAATGAGAACAAGGAAACTAATGGAGGCACTGCCAAAAATCTCGTTCAGCACGACATATTTCTCCCAACTTGTCGTACAACTTGAAGAGGCCAGTTTCCATATTTCATTGACTACATCTTCAATGAGACCAACCCCAACCATTAAATCCGCAACGGTCAGATTTATTAAGAACAAACAGGTTTGCTTCGACTGGGATCTTCTTTTCCAAAATACGATAACGGTGGCGATATTTGAAAGAATAATTATCAGTGATTCCACTCCTAATATAAAGATCCTTAGGAGTGAGTTGCTGTACTTGCTTGTGCACATTTTAGTAAGTCAGGGATGGACCCTTATCAGTGAAAGGTTAAACGTTTTTACAAGCCTAAATAGCTTATGAAGTCGGCGGAAGTTGATCGAGGACCGTTCTCGAAAAGCTCGGTTTCGAGACGGATTACTGTAGACAGAAGGTCTAACCGGAGAAAGAAAGAAAGTACCGTTTTCAAATTCCCCAGCCTAGTACGGATGGGACCTAAGACCGTTATAACTCCGAAATTTAGAGAACAGCTATACTTACCACTTACAGGCTTTTTTCCAAAAAAAGTTAGAAAGCATATACTTCGTGATTACGTTTGATGGACAACCCCACGGATCTTCTCCCACTGTCTAACCGTACCTTAACAGACGAAGGGTTGGTTGTTTTAACGTTAAAATAATTTTCCGAAACACCCGCCGAATTAAGTCTTTTTTCCCGTACAAGGACAGGTTCAGCCGTTCTCAGATGTCTAAGGTGGTTTACAAGGCAAGCTGCTGGTACTGTGATGATTTTTATATAGGAAAAACAAAGCGTCGACTACACGATAGAAAAACTGAACATTTTAAGGCCCTTGCTAAAAGCAGTCACACCTCAGCCATTGCGGATCACGTTACTTCCACGGGTCATAATATTAAATGGGACAATTCTGATATCTTAGCAACTGGTAGGTCAGATATACATTGTAAAATTAAGGAAACATTGTTAATTCGTGATTTAAAGCCAGCCTTGAATGAAAACGTTGGCAGTGAAAAACTTTTTCTTTACTAACATTTTGTATTGTTATTATTATTATGGTAATTTTTTTCTCTCTCTCCCGCAGACTCATCTGTTTGTTATTAACTATTAGTCTTGTTACATATTATTAGATACCAGTCTTTTTCTTTTTCTTCGCGTTTAAATTTCGCTTGTAATCTAGTTAACGGTCACTTCTGAAGATGTTGTTGTACATACGAAACGTCAAGGAAATTAGCTTTGTTTAACATGCGTTTTGGTTCCATGTTTATCACCGCGGTTTGTGTTTTGTTTCTTCTAAAGCTACGATGGCCAAGGAAAAAGAGTATTTACAATTCAGTAATCCTCTGGTGTAACACCAGTTTATCCTAAGCAAGAACGAAGAATCTTGAAGGTAACGAAAGGCAGTTGCGAACGATTTGATTCGTCAGTCTACTTTGTAGATACGCCACTGTTTCAGCACGTCGAAGTGACGATGTAATTATTTTTACGCACCGTGTGAGACACTGCCTTTCTTTGTTAGGCACTGGTAAACAGCAGGATAACTGTATTTCATCAGCTAAAAGAAACACCCCGGGGCATGAAAGTACCTGTGATGAAATACATTGGGAGTTCTTATTCTCACAGTCAAATTTACTACCGTGCCAACTAAGTCAGTGTTACCCGCAGAGAATGTCATTTTTTATGTGTAATTTTGAGTCAAGTCCAAACGCGGACTGTAATTTTAAATTGCAATAAATTTTCGGTAAACAGGAAAATGAATTTTAACAATTATCTTCTTCGATTCAGTGCCATCTTCAATTTTGCTACATTTTGATGCAGAAAAAAGCAATGAAAACCTGGTAGGCTTTTTTAGCGGCCTTCGTTTCCCAGTCCAAAACAATTTTCCTCTCATGCAAGCTGATTGAATTCCTTTTTAGCTCCACTCTCATGTATTACATATATATTTATGAGTAGGTAAGGCAAAAATAGTTCTAAGGCCAGGGTGATTGTGATTCAGCAATTAATAAAAGTCTGTTGACAAACTGTCCTGCTTAGGACTATCCTACGTGCCTCGGTTTGACACCGGAGTTGCTTTATTCAATTTTATGTGGAACAATAAACACCTTAACTTGTCAAAACTGAAACGAAACAGGGAAATTTCTTAGAGCAAGTTTCATTGAAAGCGGCAAGTTGCGTCGAGCAAGTTACCAATAACAAAGCGTTGCGTCGCAACATTTCATAGAGTTTCCGCCGTCAAAAGAACATCTGGTTTCGATCCCGCTAGTTGTGGGTTTATCGGCATTTTATTTAAAAAAAAAAATGTTCCAAGTATCACAGGAAACGTATCCTGGAATTGAATATCTTTAATATCGCACAAAGAAATAAACTTTTAGACTGATCCTAATGAGTAATCAACGGCAAGAGGAATGTAAAACTTCCCCTTTGTCAAACGTTCGGTTAATGATCGAGTAATTATAATTTTGTGTAATACCAATACTTGTTATTAAAATTTATAACGCACAGACCTCAATGTAATGCTCGGTTGCGCATAAAATTTCATGAAGATTATAATACAGGAATATTCCACAAAATAATTTGAGACAAATAAAGGCCATGCCAGAGGCCATATTTACGTATGAACGCTCAATAACGCTTCAGCAAACGAGCACGTCCCCAACCCCATCCGCAGGTAGAATGGAACGAGATAAAATGTTATCAACATATAAACGTGCTTTAATTAAGCAATACCTTATGAGAGCGTTTAGACGAAAACAACCGACTTATGGATATAACCGTTGAGCCCTAGTGTTTTCCATGCATTTTTTTAATTAAAACGATTAAACATATACTGAAAAGATGGAGTAATCTATACATACCTTTAGGGGCAACGCAGCTATTTGCGTATTTAATCCTTATAAATTGCACGAAATCAAATTGATGAAAAAATTTCCATGTTGAGTATTTTCCTTCCATAGAAAAAACATCACGAAAAATTGAATATTTCGACCAATTTTTGGACCAACTACTTCTGACACTTGTGCTGACCAAAAAAAAAAAAAGAAAAGAAAAGAAAAAGAAAACGAAGAAGAAGAAGAAGAAGAAGAACAGGAAAAAAAAAGAAACCGAAAAAAGACAATGACATGAAAACTAAACAAAAGAGACACAGGAGAAAAGAAAAAGAGAGACCATATGGATATCACACGACTAGATTTAGCAAGACTAAAGCGCCGTTATGACAAATAAACCGACTAATAGTGTAACGGCTAATTCATAGTAAGAAACAAAAAAAACAAAAGAAAAAAAAAGAAAAAAAAATGAGGGTTAGATAACGGATAATAATTATAATATCCCTTCAGAATTAGCTCTTTTGCATTAACAGTTTCATATTTGTACTTTCTGATGGGCTTTGCTGCTTTAATGCTTTAGACATACGTTGCGTTCTTATTTATAAACATGAAATAACGGAGTCGTTTCTGCGCTTAAAAAGCTTCACTTAAATTCGAATTTCAGAGAGGAATGACGGTATGAGTTTATGATCAAGTTTGGTGTTCACGAAAGTGTAGCCTCGTTGCTTTCTTCCTGGTGAATAATCCTCTCAGGGTTCTTCTGAACAGTGGCATCCTAAAGCAATATACTACTGGATTAATAAAAGAATTTGCCAACTGAAGAACTTGAGTTACATCATCGAAGACTGGCCCAATGGCGAAATTCTCTTTCAAAGTGAACCGCAAATTATGTACCACGGTAAAGGGTAGCCAAGCAATTAGCGACAACAAAGTTACAATAAACAGAGTCTTAACCAGTTCTTTGTTTCGTTTATATCTGTTTGGTGGCAATCTCGGGTCTTCCTTTCTGGACGAGAACCACACTGCAGAATATGCACACGAGATAATTATTAAGCAGACAAACAAGTACATTGTCACAAACCAAATAAAGATGTCTTCGGTTATCAAAGTTGCAGCAGTTCCTAACAGCTGGGCCACAGCTACTGTACCCGATAGAAGCCACACTACTCCAACGCTAAAAATATATTTTCGTGTCGATGTGGTTCTGATGCGAAGAGGATATACTACCGCGTAAAGTCTCTCTAAAGAAATGAGAGCGAGGAAACCAATGGATGCACATCCAAAAAGTTCCTCCGAAACCACGTAGTCTCCCCAAGCTGTCTCACAACTCAAAGATGTCTTGAAGCTTTTATGTATTTCAACGACCACACTTTCAATGTTGCCGATACCAACCATCAGATCGGCAACTGTTAGATTTATCAGGAATAAACAAGTTTGCTTCAGTTGGGATCTGTTTTTCCAAAACACGATAACTGTAGCGACATTTCCGAGAATAATGACCAGAGTTTCAACTCCCAGTATTACGATCCATGGAAGCGGGTGTTCGTGCTTACTTGTACACATTTTGTATGTTAGATTTGTCTTGATCTTCCAGGCTTTAGACTTCACAAAAAAACTGCGCTTAGAAAGTTGTATGCCTGGTATACTTACATGTCAGAAAGGCTAGTCAATCTTGTTTGCGAATGTACCAAAGTGCTTGGCGAACGTTTTCTTATTTATCCATTGGTTTTGCGTGTAAGTTTACAAGCAAATCATCGTTACCTCTGCACTTGCCTGAATTATTAGATTTTAAGTCCGTCGGTAATATGAACACCGAAATTCTCCCTTGGAAGTCAATTATTTTGTTCATATACACTGACCACCTCCGCACGACATATGACGTCCGTGAGAAGTGCCGTGTCTGACTTCAACCGTTAATAACTTTTTCAATATTGAAGTAGATGCCGCCAAGCTTATCTGGGAACAATTTGATATGACAGGTCACTAGCATCAGAACTTAATGCTTCCATTGCAATCACATTTTGACAGAAATGTTTTTTGTTTTGTTTTGTTTTTAAATTTTAAAGTTTCTTGTTTTTGTTCGAAAAAACTCATTTTTCATGCAGTTATTTTTGCAAAAACGTTCCTTATCGTCTCCGAAAACGGTTTTTCTGAAATTCTGGATATCGTGACCTAAGGCGTCATCATCGAAAGTTGCTATGTTGAAGGATTCAGTTTTGAACATGCTATCCAAGAATTAGGCTTTCATTAACATCACCATCACCTACTCAATTGTTTTTATACTTTGCTCATTACTCTTTTTAAACGCTACAATTCAGGTAATAAGTATTAAAAGCTACTGTAATATTAACAAACTGTATTTCTTAAACGAGAACAACGTACGCCATCTCTAACACTCGATAATATTGTCAGATCGCTTCAAGTAAGTTCTACAAAATTTGTTTTTTTCGCATCCGGCCAAAATTGCAATTTTAACTTTCTCATACTTTTATGAATTTTAAGGCGGCTTACTACAGTTTTGAGAAGGTAAAAGAGTCCAAATTGTCACTATTTACAAAAACATTTTCCAAGATGTTTTCCCTTCTCTAATTATTGTTTTTAATAAACATATGTGGTACTTGAACAATAGAAACAATAAAAATTAACGATCGAGTGCATGATCCCGAAGAAGATGGCGACTGCACATTTTACCACATTAACATTGAAACCTAACGCATCCCATTAGGCACATGGAAAGCCATATTTT